>NW_009936082.1:1087-3477 GCF_000696875.1 Nestor notabilis | reverse complement strand
GCTCCTTGAGGACCCGTGGATGGATTTCATCTGCTCCCATGGACTTGTGCACGTAAAAATTATCAAAAATTACTTCAAAGTTATCAAAGAATTTAATTGAAATAAGCAGGGTTTTTATTTTCCACATCTGATAGACACATAGATTACACATTCATATAGCTATTTGCAGAACTGTGGGATAACTCAGGTGGGAAACGATCTCAGGAGATCTCAAGTCCAACTCCTGGCTTTGGGATTGGAAGAGGTTTATCCATCTGGGTCCTGAAGAACTCCAGTGACAGAGAATGCATAACCTCTCTGGGCACAACCTGCTATACTGCCTGAAGAAAAAGTTTTTTCCTATACTACATGGAGAAAATATTTTTCAGTGAGAACCTCTCTTATTTTTGACATATGTCTGTTGTCACTTGTCTGCCTACCATGCACCATTGTGAAGACCGTGGTGTATTTTCATGGAAACCTCCCTGATGAGCTCCTAATATGTGCTGGTGGACTGCAATTAGGTCTCCCTGAAGCCAGTTCTCCAGACTCGGGAAGCCCAATTTCCCCAGCCTCTGATCATGAGGCAAGTGCTCCAGCCCCACCACTGTCTTGGCAGCCCTTTCTGAACTTAGTCTATTTTATTAATGTCTGTCTGGCATCAGAGGAGACCAAAACTGGATACGGTATTTAGATGAGTGCTGAGTATAGGTGGATTACCCCTTCCCTTCTGCTGTTAATACAGTTCTGGATGTTGATGTTGTCTTTCCTTGCTGCCCAGGTGTACTGCTTACTTGTGCCCAGTGCACTGTCTGTCACCACACCTGGGTCATTTCTCCAGATCTGCCCCCAGCCTGTATTGCTTCATGGTGTTCTTCCTTGCCAGTGCAGGACCTGGTATTTGGCCTTGTTGAATTTTGACAGGTTTCTGTTGGCCCATTCCTTCAGCCTGTCTGGATCACTCTGAATGGCAATCTGCTTTCAGGCATATAGGCTGCTTCCCCAGTTTTAGTATCATCTGCAAACTCAGTGAGACCACAGTTCATTGCCTGCTCCAGATCACTAATAAAGTTATCAAACAGGATCCATTTGGTTGTCCATCCATTCAGACTGTGATATCCTAGCACGATTACATGAATACTGTGTGAAGCAGTGTCTTGTACAGACAAGGTGACATCTCTCCTTATTTACACATACGCTATGTGGTTGCAATGGTGTATGGGTTTTTCATCAACCAGTCAAAATCTCTAGAGTGATCATTTACAGAACTTTCTTACTGTTAAGGAAAAGTTACTCAGAGACCAATTCAGAATTATTAAACTGCTAAAATTATGTGCAACCTGTGTACAATTCTTCAGCTGTGGATCATAACAAACCCTTTCACCAGGAAGATCCATTAAGAGCCAAATACAGAAGAATATATACGTAATGTAGTCCACATACCAGTTTTGTGCCCTTTCTTCCATAAACATTTTGTATCTTACAGTGGACTAGTTGCAATGAAGATTTTTATTCAAATATGAAAGAGATGAAAATGTAGATGTCTTTATTTTTGGCATTTGTTTAGGGCTCATCTGTAGTGCAACAGGATGACTGCCAAGGTGAGGATCTCCAGAGAGGATACCTTCAACCCCAGAGTGGGGGAAGCTCAGTGTCCCAGAGCCTCAGTTCGGACCAGCGAGAGCCACCAAGGGAGCCTCAAGTCCTTGACAGGACTCGCCCAGGAGCTGGCAGCTCTGCTGATGTGAGCAGGGACTCATGGGGGCTGCTCCAGGGGGGAAGGCATCAGCCCTCAGAGGGTAAAAACCCACCCCAGGGAGCGCGAGCGGCCCGGAGCGCAGAGTGGCAGTTCATGCGGCAGATTGTGCAGGCAGGGTGAGCGGGCAGGTGAGCACTCGCCTCAGGAGCAGGGCCCGCTCTGGGAGCTCTGCTGTGGCTGCCCCAGAGGTGGCCAGTGCAGGCACCCAGACAGCGCCGATGAGAGGGGAGGCTGCGGCGCAGACCTTGGAGTGTAGAAGGTGCCTCAACTGCCCTCTTGAGGCGAGGGTGCACAACGGACAGGGTCTGGTGGAGGTCCTGCAGCAGGGGCTGAGCTGCGGGAGGCTGTTGGTAAGCTAAAAGATGCCAGGGAAGCTGAGGGAAAGCTGGGCTGCTTGCCCCAGGCCCAAACCGTACAGGGGACACAAGAGTCCATCATTGCTCACACAGCAAAGAAGGAGGGCAGTAACCCAGGAAACTGGGAACTAGTAACAAAAAAAAACCCAACCCAACAAGAAAAGGAGGAAGAGGACAATTAACAGCAAGGGGATTCCTCCTAAATCTGATGTCGCCACCCAGAACCGCTTCACTGTCCTGCAGGGGGCTAACGAGGAAACACCCACCATGCCACATGAACAACCAGCTAAGGAGCC
>NW_009936082.1:393-753 GCF_000696875.1 Nestor notabilis | reverse complement strand
GGGGAGGACCTTAAAAAAGCTAGGCACATTTAGCAGGTTAAATGGTTAGAACAGTGGTGCCACAGTCAGGGGTCTGGGTATGTAGAACATGGGACTCATTTTGGGATGCCAGGTCTACTGGAAGCTGGTGGAGTTGGTCTACCAAGAGGAAGAGTTGTTTTGGTAGGAGACTTGCCAGGCTGATCAAGAAGGCTTTAAACTAGATGTGTTGGGGGAGAGGGGCATTGATCCATCCCAACATTCTGGGTCAATTGCCAGCACCTATAAGTGTTTGGAGCAATGTAGAGATATTAAAGCTGCTCCAGCCATTGAGTCAGCTTCATTTGGAGCTTGGCTCAGATGCCTCTATACACATGCATG
>NW_009936082.1:0-246 GCF_000696875.1 Nestor notabilis | reverse complement strand
GGGAGTTGCTATTTATGTCAGTGATAGGTTGGAGAGTATGGAACTCTGTCTGGGGATAGGTGATGAGTCAACAGAGAGCTTGTGGGTTAGGGTCAAAAGGAGAACAGCAATGGGGGACATTACTGTGGGGATCTATTACAGACTGCCTGATCAAGAGGACTCTGTGGATGAAGCACTCTACAAACAGGAGCAGCCTCGTGCTCACAGGTCCTTGCCCTCATGGGGGACTTCAACCATCTTGATATC
>NW_009936081.1:17875-18225 GCF_000696875.1 Nestor notabilis | reverse complement strand
TTATATTATATATAAGTTCAATATAAATTAAGTCCCTGAAGGACTCGGGGATGGGATCCAAAGTGGCAACACTCACACCATTGCAAGTAAGTGGGAAATAAACCAGGCCAACAAAGGCTCCTTATCTGCCTTCCAGAATGAGAACCTGAAAACCAACCACCTCAAGTGTATGTATACCAATGCACACGGTCTGGGAAACAAACAAGAGGAACTGGAGGTCCATGTGCAGTCAGAAAGTTATGACATCATAAAAGTAACTGAAACACGGTGAGACAACTCATATGACTGGAGGATCGTGACGGACAACTATAGGCAGCTTTGTAAAGACAGGCAGGGAAGAAGAGGAGGGA
>NW_009936081.1:0-17798 GCF_000696875.1 Nestor notabilis | reverse complement strand
AAAGACAGGCAGGAAAGAAGAGGAGGAAGAGTTGCGCTCTATGTTAAGTTGAATCTTGAACATGTAGAAGTCAGTTATGGTGATTGTGGAACACCTATCAAACACCTCTGGGTTGAGATCAGAGGGGTCATCTCCAAAGGGGATCTTACAGTAGGCATCTGCTACCAACATCTAAATGAAGATAATAAGGCTAATGAAGCAACACTTGGGTCACTTAAGCAAGCTTCAGGTCAACAGAACTTGGTTCTTATGGGTGACTTCAACTACCCAGACATTTGTTGAAAGACCAGCACAGCAGCTGACATGTCATCCATCAAGTTCCTACACAGAGGACTGCTTCCTCATACAAATGTTAGATGTGCCAACCAGGAATGAGGCATTGCTGGATTTGCTACTAACAAGCCAAGAGCACCTGCTTTGTAATACCTTGGTTAGTAATAGCCTTGGCTGCAATGATTGCAATATTGTGCATCTGGGATTAGAACTAAAACAAAGGGTTTAGATTCTAGAAGAGAGAACTTCAGCTCGCTTTGAGCTCAGTTGGGAGGGATTCCGTGGGAAGCTTCTATGGAGGATAAAGGAGCTAGCGAGTGCTGGGATTTTTTCAGGAACACTTTCCTGGAAGCACAAAATCATAGAATCATAGAATAGTTTGGGTTGGAAAGGCCCTTAAGATCATCTAGTTCCACCCTCCCTGCCATGAGCAGGGACACCACGCACTAAACTATGTCACCCAAGGCTCTGTCCAACCTGGCCTTGAACACCTCCAGGGTTGGAGCATTCACAACTTCCTTGGGCAACCTATTCCAGCGCCTCACCACCCTCACTGTGAAGAACTTCTTCCTTATATCTAACCTAAACTTCCCCTGTTTAAGTTTAAAGCCATTACTCCTTGTCCTACCACTACAGTCCCTAACGAAGAGTCCCTCCCCAGCATCCTTGTAGGCCCCCTTCAGATATTGGAAGGCTGCTATGAGGTCTCCACGCAGCCTTCACTTCTCCAGGCTGAACAGCCCCAACTTTCTCAGCCTAAATCAGCTCATTGCCTTTAAAGGTAAGGCAAGTAGGTGGAGCAAGAGAATTTCTTGGCTTAAGTTCAAGCTTCTAAGTCTGGTCAAAACTAAAAGAGACGGAAAAGTGGACAAATACACATTGAGAACCACAAGGGCATTTCCAGGGTGTGCAGAGATACAGCTAGAAAACAAAAGCTCAGCTCAAATGAAAATTGGCCAGTGATATCAAAAACTACAAGAAAGGGTTCTTCAGGTATGTAAGCAACAAGCAGAACCAGAAGGAAAATATTGGCATGCTCATAAGCAGGAGGGGGGAATTAGGCAACAACAATATTGAAAAGGCAGAGATTCTCAACATTTTCTTCATCTCCGTCTTACCAGCACTGTTGGGCCCCAGGCCTTGGGAACAAAAGTCCAGGCTGACACAAACACGGACCTACTATCAAAAAAGGAAGTGTTGATTATCCCACTGTATTCAGCATTGGTGCAGCCTCAGGTTGAGTACTGTGTGCAGTTCTGAGCCCCACAGTTTAAAAAGGATGTGAAGGTCCTTGAATGCATCCAAAGGAGGTAATAAAGTAGGTGAAAGGTCTGGAGGGCATGTCCTCTGAGGAGCAGCCAAGGACTCTGGGCTAGTCTAGTTTGGAGAAATGGAGCTGAGGGGTGACCTTATTGCTCCCTACAGCTTCCTGAGAAGGGAAACTGGAGAGGGAGGTGCTGATCTCTTCTCCCTGGGATTCAGTGATAGGATGTGTGGGAATGGTTCAAAGCTGTGTCAGAGGAGGTTAGGCTAGACATTAGGAAATATTTCTTTGCGGAGAGGGTGATCAAACACTGGAACAGTCTCCCTAGAAAGGTAGCTGATGCCCTAAGCCTGTCAGTGAGTAAGAGGCATTTGGACAATGCCCGTAATAACGCACTTGAACTTGGTTAAACTTGGAACTCAAAGAAAGAGATAAAAGGAAGTAATCACAGGATTGTAGTAGTCATGTTTTGTTTGTTGTTTGGAAACAGGCAAGACAGGTACCCATGCAAGCTATGCTATGAAGGTTTTTTACTATCCTCAAGTTAATAGATCTCTAGGTTTAAAGTTGTCTCTTGTAACATTTAACCGGCCTGGCAGGAGAAGCTGAACTGTTAAGACTCTCATTTTCCTGATGTAGATTGCTGTAGGAGAAGTTACCATGGAATATTTTTACTCACAACTATGATCTAATGCATGTTGTAAGATTTTTGCACAGGGATAGGAGGACTAATAACAGCTAAAGAAAGAATATCTCAGAGAAGTCTTTGAGTATTATATGAGGGGAAATGGCAGAAAATTACAGCAAAAATCCATTCTCACAGAATCAAATATTAAATTACTTAAAGAAGAGCTAGAAAAATTGAAATTAACTACAACAGGAGGAAAACAGAGAAGGGAGAATTCAGAAACAGTATAATGAAAAACTAATATTGACATACTGTTCCAAGAAAGCATAAAGGAAACTATATGCCAGTGAAAAAATCTGTTAACTGTCAGCAGCCAAATAACTGTCAGAACAAATAAAATTAAACAGTTTAAAATCACAGCTCCCTGTAAACAGACAGATAAGTCAGCTTTAATCAGTTTGGTTTATCATAATGTAAGTGGGATTTGACCAGGGTATCCTGGGTAACTGAAAAAAGGGAGTGTTAAATCTGTGAAAGGTAGTATTTGGGACCAGTGGCTGAGATACAGGATTATAGAGTAGCATGATCCAAAATGCCATGTAGAATAATAACAAGTGAACAGACACAAAGCAGAAAGCACTGGCACCTAAAATACTGTGAACAAATTAGAATTATTATTTTAGTTGGAAAGATAAAAATTGAGGCTTTGTGGGACATTGGAGCCCATGGGCAGATGATTTTCTATGGATATGCCCTAGAAAGTTTGGAGAGTAAAGAAACAATGTGCCACACTGTAAGCACACATAAGTATATTAGAAAGTATAGAGCAAAATCTTATTACCACAGAATCAACTAGGTTGGAAAAGACCTTGAAGATCATCAGGTCCAACTGTTAACGCCATTCTCCTGAGTGGTAGGCTACTTCACTGTATGTGCTGCTCATAAAAGTTTCTTTCCAAGAGGTGATAATAGTAAGTAGGAAGTTAGATTTCTTGCAGAACTGAGTAATCTAGTCTCTTAGCACTCCAATGTCCTTGTTTCCACAAACATCACTATTTTGGTGTAGTAGTTCCAAGACTTGATGTTACATCTAATAGTAAAAATTACCTGGATCTCAGGTTGTCCTTTCGGTCACTTCAGTTACTCTTGTCACACAAAGGGTAATGAGAGAGAAGTGCTCCTTAGATGACCAAAGCATTCTTCTTTCTGCAGTACAGAAAATGCAGACATACAACACTTATGGATCATATGAGTGATGAAAGGAGCAGAAAAAGTGAACAGTTCACCAATAAACCTGCCTGACACAGCCAGGGCCACCTCTTCTAAAGACTGGCAGAATCCCACCCAAGGCATTCACTCAACTGGGGTTTAGTGCACCCTCCTGCAGATCCAATTAATTAAGCACAAACGCTACTGAGTTAGTTATTAATTGTGCCCAACTGGACTGAGCACTTGATCAGTAGTTACAATATTCCTGAACTTATAAACATAGTGCATTAAAGTACAGTGAGTAATACGGCTGCAGTTCACTAGTATGGAATCAAAATTAACCTTGCTAAAAGTGTGGAATAAATTCTTTATCAGTCTTGTGCTTGTGGACATCATTACATACCTATAATGTAGGCAGACTGAAAAAGAAAGAGAATTGTCTTCCCAGACAAAGTCCCTAATGTATCATGTTGGACTCATGGACCTGGCTATTAAAAATTTAACATCAATATTTTGGAGGAATGCTACTGCTCAGTGACACAAGAACAGGAAATAAAACATACAAACCTAAGTATTTTAAAGGACTACATTGGTGTTATTTTAGAAACTAAAGACATTATTTACGTCTATTTATTATTTTAGAAACAAAAGTTTACAGATATGGAAGTGCAGTGAACACTCAGCATCTAAAAGTGGAATCTATCTAGAAAAATAATTTGTGTCTTGGATTAGCCAACACAGAGAATAGCTGCTTTGAACCAGCAGTAAACTACTTACTGGAGATATACAAGAAAAGAGCTTACAAAATACTCAGAGTATTTGAACATTTTTGATGGTTTAGACTGGATCCCCAGTCTGCTTTTGAGAAATAAGACCCATAACCTGTAGAGAAGACTTTCTAATGTCTAACATAATATACCAAATGATCAAGGAAAACAAAAAAGAATGATAAAGTATACCAAAATCAGGCTCTAAGAAACTGGAAAAAAAAACATGTTAAGGGTTAACAGTTGAACAAAGCAGTCTTCTGTAGACACAGAAATCCTATTTGGTTGAGAAAATATACTTGAAGATTGTAACAGTGGATGAAAATATCACGTGTAGCTTCAGAGTGAGATACATATTCCAATGTGGAGTAGCCTTATTGTCATATCATTACTGAAGACTATGTGGCAAGTGTAAACAAAAAAGTGTTGCAACCATTGTAACATTGAATACATCTGGAAGTTGGTGACCCTTCAAGGAAACCTCTTTGCTTTAGTAAAACTGGGCTGAAATTCATCCTCCTGTAGTGACTTGAGGTTCATTGGCACAGTATTGATGAAAGTTGTTAAACTGCTTCATTTGCTTTCAGAAGTGTATTTTAAACTTTTTTCAAGTACCATACGTACAAAAACACTAAAGGAAAGAAAAGAGGGAGGGAAAGGATACATACTATCAACACAGTTACCTGTACTGGGAAACTTCAAAGTCTTTTAAACCAACTAATTTGACTGCTAGTTGCAGCTAGCCCATCCCTAGGTGCCCACTTGTACCAAATATTAGAAGGCAAACCAAATAACTGGTAGTGGAGCACTGACTATAGCTAAAAGCAATAATTACTTTTTTTCATGAAAGCTGGACTTTCTGACTTTGAATTAGGCTGCAACTGGCAAAATGTAACCTTCTGTAGCACAGATCCCTTCAGGAATTGTGGTGATGGCAGCTCCTTTTCCTGTGTCTTCAGTTCTACAAGGCCAAAACTCAGTGCAGAGTCAGTCAGCTTAAAGGTTAAAAGAGGAAAAGATTTGTCTGCTGAAGAGACAGATGCCTTCTCCAGATTGTTTCTGATTATGAGAAAATGCCCAGAAGCTAAACAAATTGCAAAAATGATAGTTCTGGTTTGCAGTAAGGAGATAGGTAAAGAGATGGGGAGGTATCTTGGTTAGATGTTACTACGAACTTGACGGAAAAAAACATTTGCCTGACTTAAAGTCAAAAGGCATGAGGAAACATTTCACTACCCAGAAGAAAGGTCTATATTTCACTAACTCTTTTCGTTACAAGACATTTGGTCACCAAAACACTTAGAGTTTAAAACATAGTATGACAAACAGCTGACATACTGCTTGAGTTGATTATGTTCAGTACCCTCTTACAGAATTTAGATTATACATAAACTTAATCAAATGGGGGTGGGGGTGGGGGTGGTTCTGAAGTATGTAAAATCATCATTATAACTCTGTTATAATACATATATTAATAAGAATATTTGACTCCAAGTAGTTTGCTTTGGAAGCAAACAGTACTTGATTTTTTTCTTCCCTGATGAAGATTGCTAATCTTAGCCAGCAATGAAGAAGAAATGCTCAATTATGGAAAAGGAAGAACAACCACTAGCCCTAAATAAATTCCCATTAAAATTACCCTCTGCAATTGGTCAGCTCAAGAATTACTTTGCACAGATGTTATTTCTAGATAAAAGGGTGGCACAGTGCGCTAAATTTCTCGATGAAAATAGATGTAATAATTCCAAATAGTAATTACTTCTAAGTTCTTAGGAATTCACTACTTATTACAAGAGTGATATAATTTTAGAGAGGATAAGTTTAATCACTGTTTTTAAGTGAAAGACTGAATTCAATTCTGTTGCAGTTTCTTGTTCTCATAGAAAACTCAGAAAAGAGTTGCTAATACAGCTGTATCTGATGTATAGAGAATATTTATATAGACAGTCCCAAACCCTGACAATGTTTATATAAGTAACATAAATAACAGAAGAGACATTTTTCTCTGGGTTATCATTCTACAACAGCACAGTAAGGTGTCTTACTGATGATATAAATGATCTTGAGTCAGCTAACCACGGTCAAAATATCATTGCTAACCTGGCCCAAATATAAAGACACTTGGTCATTTCAGCTAGGGAATCCCAGTAGATGACGGTTATGGAAGTACACGCTTTCTACTGTGCTATATGAGATTTTCAGTCTTTATTGGTTTTGATAATACTTGAGTAATGCAAGAAAGTGCCAACCATATTTTTTACCAAGCCAACAGCAAATCTGTGGTACAACAGTAAATTCAAGTCACAAGTTGGTGTCCAGTTCCTTAAGCCAACCTTCCATGATATAGCTGAAGTAAATTTAAACTCTCCATCCTAAAAATATCCAAATTCCACTTTTAAGTGAGGTTTTAGACACAAACAAGCCGTCAGCTTCTATACTGTTTCTACATTATTTAACCAGGAAGATGTGATTGGGGGGGATAGTAAAAGTGACTTTGAAACTTCTTTGTGTATAATAAAAGTAAATTTTGTAACGTAGGCCTCTCAATTAACATAGAATACTGCAAAAGAAACACTGACTTCAATAACCTATGCTAGCCTAAATTGTTTATTTTGACAAGCACTCAAGAAAGTGATGTTTCAGCCATGACTGCTGACCTTCCTCAAGGTTTCTTCCAAATGAGTCAAAGCAAACTCTCCAAATACCTAAAAAAACCCACAATGTCAAAACAGTGTACTTCAGAATAACTGTCAACATAGATGACTAAATTAAATTACCCTGAACCAAAGATTAAACGTTGTTCTGAAATGCATATCAGTCTTTATATTTACTGAGGGAACTACACTTAGATAACCTTGATCATTTCTGTGGATTTGGGGAGGAGGACACAAACATACAGCTCTTTAAAGTTACTGGTCAGCAGTCAGTGTTTGACCATGGAAACAATGAAAAGCTGATATTGTGCTAAATGAAACATCAATACTTTCAGATTTAGTATCTGAGGTATTGACAATGTTAACAATAAATCACAGTTTGAGGGAAGAGCTCTATGTTCTGAAGTATCAAATCACCATAGGTACTGAACTGTAGTAGTGTTGTAGAGGTTTCTAATGGTTATCTCAGAATTCCTTTCTACAGTTAGTAAGAGCACCCAAAGACTGAAGTGGTAGCTTGTAGAAAACAATTTCAGTGCATTTAGATTTTAAAAGCCAATCATATGATTCAGATCACTTTCTTTGGTAATGAAATAATTACAGTAAAGCAGGAATAAGCTCCACTGAACACTAAACTACAGGGGTTACTACAGCTGCTATTTACAGAAGCAAAGCCTGGAAAGATTTTATGTAGCTATTATTCATACATACGATCATCTCAAACATTTAGGCTTCCTCAAGGGAGTTGGAGTTGCACTGCTTAGCTCTGAGTTAGTTATATAAACTGTCTGTTTCTCATCTCTTTTAATTCAAATTCCTGGCAGCATAACTGTGAGAGTGTATGTGTGCTTCTATACACACAACTTTTTAAATTATTTTACTGAAAATAGAAGACATTGCAAATTGAAAAAAAAGCAACACCTAGAACAGGCTGTTAGTTGGGAGACAGACATCACTGTTTAGTATATGCAAAGCCAAGGCTGGTTTTTTACCCCTTGATGTTCACAGATAAGTTTCTTGCTATTTAAACTCTCAGCAATTCCTCTTTTAAAGCTCCAGTATCACTTAACATGCCAGGAAAAGTACATGAGCCAAAAAGCATCTCTGGGGAGGTGTTACGTTGCTTTAAACAGTTGACTGTTCCAGCACTTAGAGTATATGGTTCTGTCATTACAGACAATTTTAAACCTTCAGGACCTGTAAGGTTCTGAGGGTAAGTTCAGCCCAATTAAAAAAGAAGCTGTTTTAAGTGGTTTCTTTCATTTGTTTCTCAATGGAGCCTGCTATCGTGTAAACTATTCCACAGCCTATTCTTAACTTTCCTGGAGTAACTGCAGCTCTAGGAAATGTTTGCATGCCGCTGCAATCCATGCAGTTAAAGGAGCTAAATTATTCAGTGAAGCCTCTCTTCCATATTTCAAATCCTGGCAAAGCCTGCTACTTAGACACTAGAATGGATCATCGCACTCTGATTCCAGTAGCTCCTCTTACCTGTGGTTACTAGCAACTCTAGAAAAAGGCTTTTTCTTAGGTTTGCAATTTCTTATGTACTTACATGATTCTTAAGGTCTCCTTCCTCTCTTATTCTGTGCTTCTCAATCATTACAAAAGTATTGTACTAAGCTTCCAATCCCCTTCCACAATTCTTTCTTGAGGAAAAAGGACTGAGAAACTCTCACTGACCTTGCTCTACCATTGGAGGAGGGCTTTGCAGCACTCATCTCTCATTTCTTCAAATGTTTCCACAAGGTAGCTTTCTCTGATGATGGATTACGTTTGCCCTTTTACTGCCTTCTTTGCAGCAATGGTTCCCTAGTCATAGTCAAATGCAAAGACTATTATTGACTGACAAAGAATTTAAACTGTTCCACTCAAGTTTAAAATCCGGTCTTGTTTCAGAATCTCAAGAAATTTGCCATCGGCATACATGCAAATCTATTTATTTAGATTTATAGATTTATCTGAAAATCTATTATCTAAAATCTATTACTTTAATAGATTCAGATTCTTAGTCAGTAGGCTAATTCAAGACATGCTAAATACACCCTGAGCCAAGTTCATCAGCTGTATCTGAAATCTGTAGTACTCAAGCTGACGCTTCTTGGTTACTTTTTAAGGCTTTTCATTCACAATGTGCTTCTTGTTTTCTGCAATGTATTCTCCATGATGTGAAGTTTATCTTTATTGCATCACCTCCCATTTCCTTCATGAAGAGGCAAAGGTTTGAAAGAAGTATTAGTGTAATACTGAAAATGCTTGTTCTTAAATAGTATTGAAAACTAGAGAGAGGATACAAAGAAATACCAGATAAAATACACAGTATTTTCAAAAGAGCTGCATAAGAAATATATTTTTTTTTTTTTTTTCTGACAGAGATAAGATTTTCTCGTAAATAAAGAAGATAATACACATGACAAGCTCATGTCAAGGATGCTTTACTGCAGACAGCTGTATTTATTTCATGAAAGCATGGTGCTGTTTCAACAGTAATGTTAAATGTTTAATGTTTATATGCATGAAGCATATAATTTGAAGTAGATTTGGTGAACGATGACTGTATTTCTCTTTGTGTCAATTTTAAAGATAGTAAACATCTGAAATAACGTTATTATTCCTATCTATTCCTGTTGACACAACATGTACATTTCTAGAGTGTTTTAATGCCACAGAGATGTATCTATGTCTTCCAGTCTGTGGTAGCACTTGAGTCAAAATTGCTTTGAATCCTCTCTAGCACATCATTTTGTTTCACATTTTCCCTAAATATAAACCAGTATATACACCACATTGCAGCTTTCTTTGGAGTGATAGAATTTCTGTTTACCAAATATGATACTAATCACAGTAATTTGTTACAAATAAGCATATAATAGGTAATGTATTTTCCCCTCACAAACTGCACTCATGAGAGTTAAATTTCTAATTTCTTTTTTTCCCATGAGCAGCATTTCAATTCTGATCAAGGTAATTACTTTAAAATGAGGCTTAGGTAAGTGCTATTTCTTACTGGTTGGTTTGTCAGTTCAAGTCTACTTTTCTCTAAAACACAGCTAGATCTCATGCATTACTAAGCATCAATTAGACCTTTGTAACTCTGTCAGAAAAGGCAAAGCCCAACTTATATATACAAAAATGCATGGAATTTAGTCTCCTCAGAACATAAGGTCAAACATCTGCTTTCTGCAAGTATGGTATTTACACCTATTTGATCTTTATCTGAGGTGCAGGATAAAATGTTTGCACGTTTTAAAAGATGCTCATAAACTTAGCGCTTGCAAATCTGAACAACTGAACTATTCCAAACAATGGGACAATTCCATGTTCCAGACTGACTAAAGTAAAGCAAATTAAAAATTTCTGTGTCATTACAACAAAACTTTCATGTAAGAAAGTACAATGAAACCTTCAGTATTTTTTTCATAATTCAAATGCAAATAACAGAAAACTCAACTTAAGATGAAACCTGAAAGAATGAGCCACAGAGTGGACGGAATGTTCAGGAAACCAGTCCAGTTCATGCTCCAAAAGGTCTCAATTACAGTTCGTCTTTACAGTCAAAGTGGAAAGAGAAGCAGGCTTAATTCGGACATGATAGGGATGAACTTAGTGGGAAATGTTAAAAAGCATATGAATCTCTGTATGGCCCCTTTGTTTTAGAAACCAGTTCATTTGTATAATTGATCTGTACTTATCTTTTCCTTTCCTTTTCTCTTCTCTTCTTTTCAATGTCTCTTGTAATCAACATAATTTTTTCCAAAACAGTTGTTTTTATTTTATTCATGACATTCTACAACCTAAACTGGATATTGCATCATTTCCTCCATTTTCGTTGAACATAAATATTTTAATTGTCATAAGCTTTTCTCTGTGTTTTCTCTTTGCTTCAACTGATATTATACTAGAGGAACTATACATTTTTACTGTTTTCACTTCAGACAACTGCTTTGAGTCATCAGGATGCAAATATTTTGGCCTCTACCTAGTCTAACTCACACAAATTAGATTAGTGCTGCCATACCTCTCTGGGACAGTTGGCTGTTTCATTTTTTTCTGTGCCAAGTTGCATTCCCAATACGTGGCAGAACTTCATTGCATACCTTCAGTGTACTAAGTCTGATGTACCACGGGAGCACCCCATTCACTGAGGAGGTAAAGATGGATTAACTGTATGTAGTACAGAGTATATACAGTGGAGAGAGGGTGGCTTTGGCCTGACTGATAACGCAGAAAGAATTTATGCCATAGGCTCCTGGTCACTCTTTTTGTCAGGGACAGCTCTGCTTTTCCCCATCATGCAGCATAAAAAGGACATGGAGCTGTTGGAGCAAGTCCAGAGGAGGGCCATGAGGATGATAAGAGGACTGGAGCACCTCCCGTATGAAGACAGGCTGAGAAAGTTGGGGCTGTTCAGCCTGGAGAAGAGAAGGCTGCGTGGAGACCTCATAGCAGCCTTCCAATATCTGAAGGGGGCCTACAAGGATGCTGGGGAGGGACTCTTCGTTAGGGACTGTAGTGGTAGGACAAGGAGTAATGGCTTTAAACTTAAACAGGGGAAGTTTAGGTTAGATATAAGGAAGAAGTTCTTCACAGTGAGGGTGGTGAGGCACTGGAATAGGTTGCCCAAGGAAGTTGTGAATGCTCCAACCCTGGAGGTGTTCAAAGCCAGGTTAGACAGAGCCTTGGGCGACATAGTTTAGTGTGTGGTGTCCCTGCTCATGGCAGGGGGGTTGGAACTAGATGATCTTAAGGTCCTTTCCAACCCTAACTATTCTATGATTCTACGATTCTATGGGTTCATGTACATGGCAAGAAGACCTACCAGATTATTGATATCATAGAAAAATTAATTTAGGCTCTTCTCTATATGTATTTGTACTACTTGACATCTCATGATCAGAGCAACAAGATATTCAATAAACATGTAGAAACTGAAGACCTAATAATCTGCCATCTGAAATGAACGTGAGCTGATAGGGCAGGAGGGTGAAGGGTGAGGTGGTGTTGCTCCATTACAGTTCAATCTCTTGGTGTTTTTTTCCTTTCTAGGATGTACTGTTTACCTTTCGCAGCCAGTTACAGCCATTCAGTTACAATGAAGGAAAATACATGCGGAAGCATGTGCTGCCCTCTACATCAATGATGGCTGAATATGAACAGAGCCTACATATGTATTTGCTAGAATATCTTCTAACTTAAAGTAATAAAGATGAAGCTTATTCAGTGGAATGAATACTGAAGGGTACTTAAAAGAGAAATAAACCTCTAGTTTTGTGCTATTTTGTTTGTAAAATCTTAAATAACTTCAATAGAAACGTAAAGCCTTTTAACATCGTTTTAGTTGTGGTTTAGCTACAAACTTTTTTGGTTAGATTTACCAAGCAATACTATTGTGCCCTTTAGACAAAAATGTAGGGTAGGTTATCTGCTAATATTGTGGTGGGAAAAGATAGTTTCTGTGATGCTGATCCTAAGATTTCCTCAATTCAAACCTTTTAGCAACTCTGCTGACTTAGAGTCTTAGACAGTTCCGTACTTTCTACAGCCACCAAAAGACATCAGTGGAGCTGTCTGAGAGTGAAAAAAATCATTATTATTGAAAGACAAAAACAAGGGGGAAAAAACCTCAGAAATAAAAAGGCTTCATTTTAACCCTTTCAGATAAAAATATTTTCAATTGTGAAAACAACGTGAGCGGGCTTGCCCACTCCTATTCCTTTTCATGTAAACCAGTTTCCTTAAAGTTGTCACACTTCTTACTATGAATAAAAAGGAAGTTTTCATGATTTTCACTTCCTGTGAGCCTGTGCAGGAACTTTATTTACCTTCCACCTTATCAAATTATTGACAAAAAAAAAAATTCAAACAGATCTAAAGAAAATTAAGAAAAACTCCTCTAAAGTAAAAAAAAAAAATCATAATCTTGAAGATTTGCCTTGATGCTAGTTTAAGTAGACTTCTGCATGGGGCTCTGACATTGCCTGTGTAGCACTAATACTCCATGCTTTGCTACACAAAGCACACATTTTCCAATGCTCCTGAGAATAAGATAAACAAAAAAATAAAATCAACCTATCTTTTCAGTTGGTTTGTAAGCCATTTCAAGGTTATTTCAAGGATCCTTTTGTTTTCCCTGTTCTTATGGGAAAGGTGCATTAAAATTTATCATGTGCTGTTTTATCAAACTGTTTATTTTTACGGCAAGGCAGTGAAAACCAAGGTTATTTGCAAGGAAAAACAGGATGCAATGATAACAGTGCCAAAGGCCATTGGTAAATAAACATGGATAAAGCAGAAGTCCTGATAATTATTTATTATTTTTATGGAAATTTTTATAATTTCCATTTTTATAATTTTGGTATTCTGATTCTAGAGCTTCTATAAATAAAGGAAAAACTAGGATGGCTAACATGGGGCTGTTCACATACTGTGCTTAACAGGTACCTAGAAATTCTCTTTCCAAAGGTAGATCTTTGTTGAGATTTATATATATTTCACTGTCTTCCTGCAAGATCTGCTCTGTATATTTCCACATGAGGTGAGGTCCCATTCTGAACGTTTATAATAAATAAAAATACACTATACATAGCCTTGTTCCTTACATAAAATACAAATCTAACCTTCCAAAAATCATTAAAATTCACAAATAATACAAATTGTAGCATACAATTAATGTTCAGAAAAAGTACAGACAGACAGATTAAATGACAGACACCAGAAAATACCATTTCCCACTCAGCATCTATGATCTGTATAAATAATTTAACAACACAAAGAAATGATTTAAAATTGAAAGCTAAACTGAACAGCAGGTAGAGATTGACTTCTAACAGCTAAATGATAGTACAATGCAAATTATAAAGTATGGTTGTATTCAAACATTACGCTAAGGTTCTGGTTTTGTGGGTTAGCTTCCATAAAAAATTCCTGTCTAATGCTTTGCTCTGCAGAGCATCTAGAGCTTTAGATGCCTCTGTGGCTCTTTCCTAAATACTGCTGTTAGTGGTAAGGATCCTGCAAAGCCTAAGGCTTTCCTATAAACCCCAAGTGAGTTTGCACAGTGATAAATGACAGAAATATATGGAAAAACTGAGACAGAAAAAAAGAAGCAAACTCTGGTTTTCTCAACTGTTATCAAATTTGCCAGAATATAATCCCAATACTGTCATTTTAGTGAAATATTTCATTGTATTTCTAAAGAACACGTTTAGAAATGATTTAAAATCACACAGGTAACATGTATTATTTAAGAGAATAGTAAAAGGAAAAAAAAAAAGGCAAAGCAACCTTCTGCAAGCATTATGCTTCAATATTGAATAACCACTGCTTCTTTAATATCCCCTGGCTAATTATTTTTTTAAAATATGAGACTGAGTCCATGCTAGCCTTCTATTAGCCTATTAATGCTTAGCAAAAGGAAATATTAATTTCTCTGGAAAACAGAAATTTGGACTGGTGAGAGGTAAAAATAAATTATATATATATAATACCTATTAACTTATGTGCCTCAACAGCATTTAAGCAAACGTATGTTAAACACAACTTGGAGGAAAATCAATTCTGAATTAATCTGTAGTTGGAGGCAACTCAGATTTGCCGAACAGCTGATAACACTCAATAACTTAGGTATATTCTCTTAGCCAGCAGTAAATTAGCTTGCATACAGCATGGGACAGCAAAAGCAACAAATTCTTGCATGTTACCCATGCAAGGCTCTACCAAACATGATTCCATAAATACCCCAAAAGTAGTATCACAAGTGACTGAAACATTCCACAGATGTGCACAGGTAAAGCTCCCCCGGCACTGCTGCCGCCTGCCTAACCAGACGGGTCCCGGCTCCCTGTGCACTTGTGCAGCTGCTGACCCAAGCCAAGCAGCCACCCAGATAGCCAGCGAGGCAGAGCCCTGACGCATGGATCGCCTGCAAGCTGGTTACCTGTCTGATTTCCCAGGCTGCCAGAAAGGAAACAGGCTCAGCTGCCTTCTCCCGACCTGTCAAGTCAGGGCCTGTCAAGCAGGCTGTTAGATGGCTAAGCAGCGGTATTAAAGGTACCTTCCATTTCACTGGAGATTCAGCAGCGTCTGTATTTTCTCCCCATCAGCAGTCTGCATTTTTACAAAATTAAAATTCCCTTTTCTGATCACATTTAATTCAACCAGATCAGGCCAGTTTTGCTTGTGTCAAACCTCAAGTCTACAAAATCACATAATTTGGAAACTAAGAGACCAAATCCTACCAGTAAGGTAAAAAGAACCACAGAATCACAGACTCACAGAATCATAAAGCAGTTTGGGTTGGAAGGGACCTTCAAAGGTCATCTAGTCCAACCCCCCTGCAATGAGCAGGGGTATCTTCAACTACATCAGGCTGCCCAGAACCACATCCAGCCTGGCCTTGAATGTCTCCAGGCATGGCGCATCCACCACCTCTCTGGGCAACCTGTGCCAGTGTTTTACCACTCTCATTGTAAAGAATTTTTTCCTCACATCCAGCCTGAATCTCCCCTCTCTCAGTTTAAAACCATTACCCCTTATCCTATCGCTACAGGGCCTGTAAAAAAGTCTGTCCCCATCAAATACACCTGAATACCCTGGAATGTTGAGGGCAGATTGCCAAGGCTTGACAAGCCCTCAGGGTAATGCCCCTTATTGCTCTATGATGTAGGAGTCTCTGCTAGTACCAATGGAGACTTGAAGCATGTCATGAGTGACAGCAAGGCTCTGGAGGAGAAGGTAAAGAACACAGAAGCTCACTCAGTTAATCCTGCCAGCCATAGGAGAGGTGCCAGAGGGAGAGGGCTCATCCTGAGAGTCAATACTTGTCTGTGTGACTGGTCTGATAAGATAGGCTTTCGTTTTCAGAACGAAACCTTATTTGAGGAGTAAGGGCTGCTGGGCAGAGCTGGGATCCATCTGACAAGGCTGCCGAAAGCATTTTAGTTTGTTGCTGTGGCTGTGGGACCCAGAATGAATTTGCCTGAAAGCTAACATCGAAAAACTAAAGATAACCGCTCCTGTTCCCTGATCCAGCAGATGACCACAACAGTGCTGGAACAAGGGAGGCTCCAAGAATGGGTTTGCGGGGGCAGAGCTGCCCTGTCTCTATTAGCAGCAACCTTCACTTACACTGGCAGAGCTCTTCTCTGCTTAAGGCCGCGTTTCCTGCAGTTTTATTTCCTGTGGCTGAGGTCACACAAACCAATGGCAACAGCACGAACGCCAACTAAAGGGCTTACCTGCAGAGGGAGCACTTAGGGAAGACTGAGTTTGTGAATTCTTGATTGGGTTCAAAAGCTGACCCCAACTGCAGCTCTTCCTACCGCCAAGGTGCTCTACTCTATCCAGATGCCAGTTTCTATGATCATTATAAGAACAGGGAACACAAAGGCAGATCTCTACACACACGGATATGTGAAAACAGAGCCTAACTTCCACAGGAAATAAGGCAAGACCCTCTTTTTCTCTGAGCTCTGAGAAAACTCATTCTGGATAGAAGTTGTTAATCAACATGATTTATACCAAAACTTCACTTCTTGTAGATAAAATAACGGTGAAGTGGCTTTCTTTAATGTGTAAAGGCTTTTTAAACCAGGAGAAAGTTTCACATGCCACTTTCCAATGCTCTGGTCCTTTCCAGGCAAGACCTATTAGATATTTTCATGAACAACCTGGGTAACAAAATGGATGAGATGGAATAAAAAGAGAAAAAACAAATAGGTTTGACGAACTGGGTGGATCTGATCAAAATTGCAGAAATTTACCAAAAGGAAAAACAGTGCTTAGTAAGGAGATGCCAAAGGTACAGGTGCATTTGGGTAGCAACCATCTAGAATAGGGATCTAGGATGAGAAATGAAATTCAGATGCTGTTGGGGGAAAGAGAAACAATCAGTCAGAAAGGAGCAGGACTGGAGATACACATATGACTGTTTTGAGGTTGGTGTTACAGACACAAGAACTGCCATTTTGGACTGCAGACTTTACAAACGATGTTGAGAAAATAGAAGTACAGAGCAGGAAAACAAACAAACAAAAAAAGAGAGAGAGAAATGGCAAAAGGAACATGGAAAACATGAAACTTTTCACATGAAAGGAGATACAATCTGTAGAGGAGCTCCTTCCTCTTTATACCATTTTTTTTTGTCTTTTTCTTTTCTTTTTTCTTTTTTTTTTTTTTTCCAAGTCCACAGGGAAAAAACGATTTCAAAAAATAAGCTTAATTTTGGGTTTCAGGTCATGAAATATGAAAACAGGATTTGGCACAAACAGTTTTATTGAAGGCTTTTATGGGTAAGTTGGATGCACGCCTGTCAGAAGTGGTGTCAGTCAGTGCTGTCCAACTTGTTGACCTGACGCACAAGTAAAAGCCTTTAGAAAGTTAAAAAAGTGGTACAGCCAGGATGGTAGACCTGTGAGTTCATATGAAGAACATGTGAATAGCCCTTCAAAAGTCGCATCAATATGGAGTCAAGGAACAGCTGAGTAGAAGGGCACCCCAAAGCATCCTCAGCACCCGACTGGAGTGTCCTACCACATCTACCACTGCCAGACATCTGATGTAGCCTTGGTGCGACTGATGCATGAGCCAAGCTACCTTTGTCCGCTCCAGGGCCAAAGGTCCAGGTACACGAGACACTTCACGAAGCAGCTTAGACTAAGGAAGACCTTGAAGTTTCTTCCAACTCACTAGTCCCATGTGAACTCTTAAGTAGGAAGTTCTGAACAGCAGCTGTGAAGTTAGGCTACCTTCCTGACTCATTGCTTATGGTTCAACAAGAAATGACAGAAACATGAAGGAAAAAACCCTTTCCAAGACAGAACTCAAGTCTGAAAAGCGATGAAGATAAACTTGTGCAACACTGCTCACTAGTGCTTACGCTTAGAGGCTTCTCTAGCTCAGAGCTGGCTCGGATCAAGCTGGTTTTCCCTGGATCGTCTTAGCCAGAACCACCACAAACACTTCAACCAGCAGCGCTAGGGTTTTACCACATCCTCAATGCCCCG
>NW_009936080.1:55285-56255 GCF_000696875.1 Nestor notabilis | reverse complement strand
TATATATATACTTTTTTTTTTTCTGTTTGATTTGGATAAAAAGTGCTGTCAGGCAGTGCAATTTTGGTATCTGTATAACATTTAAAAGCAAAAAAAATTACAAGAAATACAAAACTGTAAGACTGCCTGTTTTGTGTATTTAATCCTGTAAAAGTCTTCATCGTAGAGTGTATGGTGACATTGAACCGATTTTTCTGTGAATTTTCCTCTCTAATAAAACAATTCTCACTCCAAACAAAACAAATAATTATAGAATAAATGAATCTAGAAGGGACCTTAGAAGGACATATAATTCCTAGTCCTGCTTCAAGCAGAAGTAACTTCAAAAATTGATCAGGTTGCTTATCACATAGTCCAGCTATTTTTAAAGGTCTCTGAAGACAGATATTGTACAGCCTTTTTGTGAGATATGTGTTTGATCACTCTCACTATGAAATGTTGTTTTCCTTTCATTTAGTTGGAATTTCACATTGTGACTTCTTACTGTTGCCTTTCATGATCTCTCTGTGCATATCTGAGAAGCACCCAACTGTAACACCCCTTCAGTAGCTGAATGCAGAGGAAGTGTTTCTTCTGTCTCTTCTCAAATGTACTGTTTTTCAGCTCGCCAAGCATCCTAGCACCCATCTACTGAACTATTTTGTTGCAGTGGGGAACCCACAGGAGTGGGAGGAACCCACAGGCCACTCCTGCACTGGTTAAAGGGGAGTAATCGCTTTGCTAAGTTGCTGTCTGTGGTTTTACTAAAGCAGCACAGGATGTGATTAGTCTTCCTCTTTGTAAGGTGGCACTGCAAACTCTCCCTGAGCTAACAGTTCACCAGGATCACTAAATCCTTTCCTTTAAAGTATAACCCTAGCCATTTGGTCCCCAGCTGCACAGAGCTGGTCCACCCCAGATGCAAGACTTCTATCTGTCTCTGTTTCATGAGGTTTCTGGTCAGTGTATTCCTCCAATTTACTGAAATCCT
>NW_009936080.1:36227-55254 GCF_000696875.1 Nestor notabilis | reverse complement strand
TCCCTACAGGGCTTTGACCATTCCTTCTATTTGTTGTCATCCAAAAACTAGTGAGAACACATTCTTTCCTGACATCCAGATTGCTGCTGAAGGTGTTCAACAGCTGTAGAACTATGAAAAAATTCCACGAATGCTTCTCAGTAGATTGAAGGCTCTTTTCCAGTCTCAGTTTGGGTTATGTATGCATCATTTAGAGTTAACTACTTGGGAATAAATTTTATATTTTTTCTTCATTTTGTCAAAGTATAGTCCCATTGAAACTTTGATCATGATAAAAGATGTTTACGGATCTCTAAAATGTTTTATGATTTGCTAAAGGTGTATGTTACCTTTGTGTGAGATAATATGCATCTTATATACACACTGAGTACATATAGATGTGTATGAGTAGGTATGTGAATTGTTGATTTTGTTGTTGTAAACTTTAGGCATGTGTAAATTCTAGGCATGTGTATATTCTAGGCTATACAAATTGTGGGATCAGATCAAATGATGGGCTCACAGCATCCTGTTTTCTCAGATTACAGGAGAATAAATGGAGGCTTTTGGAAAGTGTTAACTCTTAGACTGTTTTTTTTTTTGTCTCACAAATATTTTCCTTTTCCCGAAGTACCTGTGGTCATTCTAATGCTAAGAGATATTCCTGAAGTCTTGATTTGTGGCAGCTGACACTCAGGCTGATATGGCTGGGCCGTAATCTACACCATTTTGTAGAAAGTAAATATTAATAAAAAGAGTCTCACTACTCTCATATTTGGCTCTTCCAACTGTGTTTCATAGGAACATTTTTGGCTGGATAAAAATATTGAGCTCTTTTAACATATAGTCATATGGTTTCTGTCTGAAAGTTATATACACTGTATGATTCGTGGCCAGGAAAGTTTTGTACTACTACTGTCAAGATGAAAATATTGTCACATGAGGGAAAGCACTTGAGGATTTCAAATTTTCAGCCAAGAAAGGAAGACTTGTTGACTGTGGCATTTGCCAGAAATCATTAGACGCACTAGGAATGGCAGTGCTAGAGGGACTACCACTGATGAGAACAGTGGTTGATTAGGTCAAAGTGTCCTTATTCTGGGTAACACTAGACATAGAAACTGGGCACAATGTTATTCCTTATTCTTACAGGCGAGCAGATATCTTTGAACCAATGGAAGAGAAAGGAATTTTGACCTCACTGAGGATATGCTTTGTGGTTTCTTCTACTTTGTATTATTTGAAGAATTATTGTTTAAAACTCCTTTCTCCTCATGGCCAAAGGGAGAGAAATATGACTGAGGAAGATTGGCTGGGTACTGAAGTCCTGCATAAGCTCAACAGCTCGTCAAAACCTTACAGAACTGTATCGGGTCTGGCCCATATGGTGATACGGTTTTTATTTGTGACTAAAACAATGTTGTTAATATACCAAAATTCTGGCTATTGCTGAGCAGTGCTTGCACAGTGTCAAGGATTTCTCTTTTTCCCACACTGCACTTCCTCAGGGACTGGCTGGGAGTGGGTAAAAAGCCAGGGGTACACACAGCCTGCACAACTGACCAGATTGACCAAATGGGTATTCCCAGCCATGTAACACTGTGTTCAGAAATAAAAACTAAGGGAAAGTGAGCGTAGTGGTGTGCTCCCCCTGCCACCCTCTCACTGGGACAAATAGCAACATGGTAGCCAAGGGCTGTGTGGAATGATGATGGGCTGCTTTCCAAATTCAATCCAGAAATTGTACCATGAGTGTGCTTTACCAAATAGCACCCATCCCCCTTATTAATTTATGAGGTGCTAGGACATGCTGTTCTGTAACTGCAGAGGTTAGTTTTGTTCCATTCACATCCTAATACTGATGAAATTCTCTAGATAATTTTAGGAAGTACTATTAACAGAAAGTCATTAAGTTATAGCTTAACTTCGTTCTGAATAGGTATAACAACTGGCTTGATTTTTCACCAAGTGGATGAGAGGTAGTGGATACAGAGTAGTATCGTTTCCTCTTTCTAGAGTGTTACATCAGACTGTCACAGGAGTGAATTTCAGTGAGTAACAGCAGTTACATTTTGCTATCTGTATTCCTCCTGCTCCTCTGCCTGTCTTCCTTCTTCCTACCTGGCTGTGAGTACCATTAGTTATCCCATTCGTGTCATACTTTCCCATGCAATGTCTGAGAAAGATTTGGCCATGTACTCTTCATAGCAATGAAGTGAAATCTGCAAGGTTTTCCTGTATTACACGGTCTTTTCTTTTGAGGGAAACCCAGTAACTGTGCGCAGATATTTAACACATGAGAAGGTGTTACTCCAACTAGCAGGGAACATCATTCATAGCTTGTCCCAAAAATGGTACCTCATCATTCCAAGATCTTTCCCTTCTCTCTCATAGTCTCTCTGATGGATGTCTCAGGAGGTTGTTGCATCCCTTGGTGTAATATTGCTAGATGTTTTAAGGATGAGAAAGAAGGCCATCTTATATCTCCTCCTCCTTACAGGGGTCTCTAAGGAAGCTGTCTTCAATATTCTTGAAACCTAATTTTTAAGCAAATAATAACATGACAGTTAAAATACAGTATATAAATACCAGCATTTTATAACCAAAAGGACTGAATTAAAAGATGTCAACTTTAGAGTTTTCAGAAGGTCTGGAACAAACCATTGAGTATAGTATAATTTCATAGTTTAAACTGAAATAGTTGGGCCTCTGTTTAGAACAATAAGCTTGAGTAATTTTGTGATGCTGGGCAAGTTGCTTATTGTCATTAAGTACTGGTTTACCTATTTGTATAAACTGGGATAAATATGCCATGTAATCTGTAAATTGACATGTACTGCTTTACAATTGCTATCAAGTAGTTATAACAGTCATTGGACAAGCAGAGAACAGAACTTAGGAAAATGTAGCCTCACAACTTTAGCAAAGACTACACTTAATCTTTGTAGATAACGTTTTTCCAAAGGGAACTGCAGAGATGACACATTACACATTCCCAGAAAATGATATAACACTTAAATTTCTACTTCAAACCATGTCCAGAATTGGCTTGATTTTGATGCCACTGTGGAGCTTTGACTCTAGCCTTCAGTCCCATAGGAATTCAGAAACTGGAAGTTTTCCAGAGATCTTATATGCAGGTTACAAGTAAATAACCTCATATTTCATCTGCTGCGCTGAGCCGACAAAATCAATTGTGACTTTAGTATGATACTATTTTTCATGGAATCATAGAATGGTTTGGGTTGGAAGGAACCTTAAAGATCATCCAGTTCCAACTTCCCTGCCACAGGCAGGGACACCTCACACTAGACCAGGTTGCTCCAACCAGTCCTGTCCAACCTGGCCTTGAACAGGGTCAGGCACTGCTTCTCTGGGCAACCTGTCCCAGTCTCATAGTAAAGAATTTCTTTCTAATGTACAATCTATGTCTCCCCTCTTTCAGTTTAAAAACATTCTCCCTCATCCTATCACTACATGCCCTTGTAGAAAGTCCCTCTCCATATTTCTTGTAGGCCCCATTTAGGCACTGGGAGCTGCTCTACAGTCTCCCCAGAGCTTTCTCTTCTCCAGGCTGAACAAACCCTACTCTTTCAGCCTGTCTTCATTGGAGAGGTGCTCCAGCCCTCTGAATATTGTTGTGGACTCCTCCAGACTCGTTCCAGCAGCTCCATGTCCCTCTTTTTTTTGGGGCCCAAGAGCTGAATGCAGGACTCCAAGTGGGGTCTTATGAGAGAGGAGTAAAGGGGAAGAATCCCCTCCCTTGACCTTCTGGCCACATTTCTTTTTATGCAGACCAGGACATGGTTTTCTGGGCTGCGAGTGCACTCTGCCCCCTCAAGTTGGGTTTCTTGTCAATCAATACCCCTAAATCCTTCTCTGCAGGGTTCCTCTGAATCACTTCTCTGCATAACCTGTAGCTGTGCCTGATTGTCCTGACTCAAGTACATGACCTTGCACTTGGCTTTGTTGAACTTCATGAGATTTGCAAGGGCCCACATCTCAAACTTGTCAAGGTGCTCTGGATGGCATCCCACCACACATTTGTGTGTAGTTTGTGCATCACACCTCTTGGTGCCATCAGCAGTTTTGCTGAGGGTGCACTCAATCCCACTGACCATGTCACCAACAAAGATGTCAAACAGTGCTGGTCCCAACACTGACCCCTGAGGAACACCACGCATCACCAACCTCCACTTGGACATCAAGCTGTTGTCCACAACTTTGTGAATGTCAAATGCTTTGCACACGTCCAGGTAGATGATGTCATTCTGGTCTTCTCCTATCTGCAATAGCCCAATCATAGAAGGCCACCAAATCTGTCAGGTACAATTTGACCTTAGTGAAGCCATGTTGGTTGTCACCAATCACCTGCTTATTTTCCATGTGCGTTAGCATAGTTTATGGGAGGATCTGCTCCAACGATCTTGTGAGGCACTGAGGTGAGATTGGTAGAGGGTCTAGGTACATAATAGTAGCGAATCTAGGTACCTAATAAATGGTAAAGGATGACAAAGAAGAAACTGGTTGGTTGGTTGGTTGATTGGTTTGTTTCAAGTAGGACAGAGGAATAGCTGTTGCTGTGTTAGGAAGAAAGAAATTATGGAAGAAGTTGTTTCATAGAGTTGTGAGCCATCTGTCAGGAGAGGAATATTATGGTGGAGGGTGCAGCCACTGAATAGACTTCTCAAAACTGGGTAAGGAGAACAAAGAGACCTTGGGATATCTCTGTGGGGAAGTAACAAATGGGAGGAGTGGAACAGGGGGACATGGTAATTGCAGGGACATAAGATCTGACCATGTTCAAACTGGCTTGGATTATCCACTCCATTGTGCCATGTTTCCTCCTCTGAAGAGGAAGACACCTCAGGGTTAACATCATTGAGATTCTGGTACATATTCTTTCACTATTATAACTCCCTGGCCTTGTGTGTAAAACGAAAAAAAGATGATAAAAGGAGAAACGTGAAAGGTACAGTAGCACATCCAGAAGCTACATGTAAAAAGATATTCAGCGTTTTCCCTGAGAGCTTCTTCTCCAGAAGTCCAATTTAAAAGACACAATGGAGCTCATAACTTCACAAGGTTTTGATTTTTAAATTTGTCTACTTCCCTGAATAAACAGTGTTTATGAAACTAGGTTTATGAAACTAGGTATAAATATCACATAAAGTATATAAACACTATTCAAGACATCCTAAGCAAAATGCAATCTGTGAAGAGTTAAAAAATATCTAGAAGAATTAAAATAATCAAAAGGTTAGGAACCACAATGTGGAATCATAAAAGGCAGCAGCACAAAGTTATGTTACAGAAACACAAAGAATACAAACTGTGAGAATAAAAATCAAGTCTGTGTAATAGCCGTAAGTCTGTTGTGGAGAAATATTTATGGCTACCTAACTAATGACACCCACATTTGTTGATAAAGAAAGAAGTCTTTATTCAGGTTGCATTTCATTAAAGATTTGAGAAGCTAAAGGTGGTTTCTAGTACTAAAAGTAGTGCTTTGGTAATAACTACTAATTAGGTGGAGGTGGAGATATCAATATTCTTAGCTGTAGTCTGACTTACTTACCCTTGCAGCTCATCTCAGGATAAAAATAACAACAAAGTGTAAAACTTCTATTTATTGCATTCCACCTTTTGCTATTCTACTCATTTGCAGTTTTGTGGGAGGTAAGTCCTTAATGATGTCTATGGTGATGGAACTGGGCCCAGAGAGCCTTAGACCTAAATCCTATAGAAGATGGAGAAATGCTCCCCGTTTCTTTTCTCTTATGGAAGAGAAACCTGCTGTGTTACCTATAAAACTATAAATTTAGTAATGAAGCTAAGTGGCAGAAATATGCTTTAATTCAAATGTAGTAAGCCTACTCACATAAAGGTAATAACTCGAACATTATTGTTCTAACATCACATGAATTAGTGCAATGGCTTTCTGAAAATATAAACCTTGTGTGATTTCTGCTACTCTAATGTAACAATGATGTAGTTGAAATTAATCTAATTGTAAGTACAGGACTAACTTTCAAATTTATGTATTTTTATATATGATGCAGAAGTATTCCCTGGGATATTCTACAACATTTATTAAATGTCTCTCATTTGACAACTTTATGCAACTAGCTCTTGAGTTTTATAACCTTAGCTTTCATTTTTACCACTGGCTTGTCACTGAAAAAGACAATTAGCATTAAAGTTTCCTCAATTTCTACAGAAAAAAGAAAGTTTCCTTCTCCATTGAACTCTTTAAAGTAAGATACGTTTGCTGGATGTAGTCAGACTCCATCACCTGATGATGCATTTTTAAAATATTACAATTATCAGTAAGCACTTAATGTTACTCTTGGTCCTGAAAATATTCTGAATATTATTATGAAGAAATCAGTCACTTTAAAAGGAAATTAAATTATATGTGTGCACATAATTTATGTAAAACATAAGAGGGAGTTTATGATAGTTATGAAGCGATCCTCATGTGGGATGTACCTAAATTAGTGTTATGTTTTCTGTTTTCCATGAAGTCTGCAGTTTGCGTACATGATCTTTTCTAGATGTCTATAGAGCTCTCAGACTTGGAGATTGTCAGACACATCAGAAAGTCTTCAAGGCTATTCTATGTTTTCACTGTAATATGAAGAAATATGAAGTGTTTCCTGTTCCAGGAAAGGCATTGTGTGTCTCTCTCTCTCCTCACAGATTGATAATATTTATTGTGCAGCATAATTCAGATAATTTCTGCATATTCTTCAATTCTAATGAACAGCAAATTCTCATTGAAATCCCAATTTCCCTTCAAAATCTTTTGGAAGTTTTCTGTAATATGGAGAATATGCTGCTGGGAGAGCTTCTTCTGTTGTTACACCAAGCCCCCGCCTAGAATGAACTGAGGCAGGTGAGATAAAATATTCATACTAGAGCAGGTAAGAACCAGATTAGAGTACTAGAATAGGCAGAAGAGATGAAACTGTCTATGTAGAGTGTCTGTTTAGCATAGTGAAAATGGGAAGGAAAGTAAGAGAGACAGAAGTAAACGGAGCTAATGTAGGAATGTGGATAAGCTGATAATATATGAAAACCATTGTTTCTTTTAGCACTGCAAACTTCAGTATACATAATAAACCCACTACAAAACAAAAGGACACGGGAAGTGTAGCAAGGGTGATGAAGATGATCAGAGGGCTGGAGCACTTCTCCTATAAAGGTAGGCTGAGAGATTTAGACTTGTTCAGCCTGGAGAAAAGAAGGCTTAGAGGAGACCCTGTAACAGTCTTCCACTACCTAGAGGGGGCCTACAAGAAATCTGAACAAAGACTTTTTACAAGGGCGTGTAGTGATATGATGAAGGGGAATGGTTTTAAACTGAAAGAGGGGAGATTTAGTTTAGACATTAGGAAGAAATTCTTCCCTATGAGGGTAGTGAGGCACTGGAACAGGTTGCCCAGAGTAGCTGTGCCTGCGCCGTCCCTGTCAGTGTTCAAGTTAGATGGGGCTTTGAGTAACCTGGTCTAGTGGGAGGTGTCCCTGCCTGTAGCAGGGGGGTGGAACTAGATGATCTTTAAGATTCCTTCCAACCCAAACCATTCAATGATTCTATGAAAATCTCTTGTGTTGGAAAATTGAATTGATTTTATCTCCAGTAAATGCAATATTGAAAGACAGGACAATACATGTGAAATGCATGGAATGTTCTTCATAAGCCTTGTCCCAACATTGCCAACAACAAAGAAACTAAATTAGCTGACCTATAATTTCACTACTGTGGTCACAGTCTTGAACCATGTAGGTATGCACAATATTTTTCTTACTGCTAGAACATCTCAAAGTTTAGCTACTTGGAAAACAGTCCATGTCTCTGCTTCTCACTATTTTAAGATACGTTCTAAATGTATACAAAAAAACACTGCAAGAAATTAGAGCCCAACAATGCCTATTTTTTTTGTCCTCTACGTGCAAACGCAGTTGAACCACCTCACTGTGCATAGGTAGCAATACCTGATTTCACTGTAATTTGAGCAAAGAAGAAAGACCACTGGAGATCAAAGGAACAGTGATTCCCGGACAAAATATTAAACTAAATTGCACATGATCGTATACTGATGGTTTTTCTGAGTCTAAAGTCTCCAGTGGATTTCATAAACTAACAGATGGGAATAATACTATCTGGACTGACCCATCAAGAATAAATCCAATCTAAAAATGTTCCCAATCTCAAACATTGTGGTATTTTATTTAATACAAATCACACTCATCTATTTGTGAGGGCCAGAGGGTAGAAAGGAAAAATACTACAGAAATGCAGAGGCTGTTATTTGACCTTTTCCTCTTGCACAGGGTAACTCTTAAGCTTTGGTGCAGCTCTCACAGAAATATCTTTGACTGTTCCTGAAAGCCATTTGGAGCCAAGTCATGCCCAAATCCATTTTATTAGCCATAATGTTCCTATTGTAGGAGGTAGGTAGCCACAGCTCAAGTGTAGAAGCACCTTCACTAACAGTATGTTTAGAGTCAGGGAAGCTGATTGAGAAGGCATCATTATTTGGATCTAATGGAATAAAAATGACACTACAGGATTTATTAATTTTAAATCTGTTCTTTCCTCTCAGGAATATTTTGAACACATATATTGAAGCACCTTACTGAAGTGAAAAGAAGACACACTTAATCATTTAGCTCTTCAGAAACCTACTTCCCTGTGTCAATGCTGTAAAGAATAGGTCACAAAAAAAGAAGTTTTAAATTATAAAGTACTAATAGTCATCTTAATTAGTCATCTCATTATGCACGATCAATCTTGTACTCAAGTACAAACTTCTTAAAAGAATACTGAACGTAAAAATCTGTTTTCATGCAAAAGTAAGTGTAAGACTGAGAGGCTCAAAGCTAAAGGAGTTCTATATTAAAATTTTTACCTTCAAAACTTTGAATAAAGGAAAAAGACTCTAGCATCACATTTTCAGGACAAAACAATAACAAGTCCAACATTCAACATCTTTTTGGCTCTACTTTATAAACTTTCAAAAATGCAAAAAAAATGATTTACTACCATTATTATAGAAATGAGGGTCTTAAATGGCATACATAAGTGGAACTCTCAACTTTTCATATTGGAAGTACAGACACGGATTGGTTTCTCTGGGTTTGAAGCTATATCCAAGTAGAGCTTTACAGTTGGGATTTGACTAATTTCTAATTTTCTAATTTTTGCAAAAGCTGTTAGTCTTTCTAAAATTTTAGCTGTCAGGAATTTCAGAAACATTTGATCATACAAAAGGAATGTTCACAGACTCATGAAGAAACATAGATTTTACCCTTTGAATTCAAACATTTCTAAGTAAATACTACAAACTGATTTTTATTCTAACCCCAGTTGGGTTACCTTATACTTGACTGAAGATAAAAAGTGTAAACGTAACAAATGAATGTAAAATGTAAAATATAAAAAACCTCTTGATGTATGGTTTTCGATGTTGGGGTTTTTTTTCTTTTTTTTTTTTTTCACCTGGATTATGTCAATGCAAATTACTTAATGGGGATGTAAATTTGCAGTGAATCTGAAGTTAATGCATGTGGGTTGGGGCAATCCCAAGCACAAACACAGGCTTTTCAGAGAATAGATTGGGAGCAGCCCTGAGGAGAAGGATTTGGGGGTGTTCACTGATAAGAAGCCCAACATGAACCAGCTTCAGTGTATGCTTGCAGCCCAGAAACACAATCGTGTCCTGGGCTGCAACAAAAGGAGTATGACCAGAAGGGCAAGGGAGGGGATTCTTCCCCTTTACTCCTCTCTCATAAGACCCCACTTGGAGTCCTGCATTCAGCTCTTGGGCCCCAAAAAAAAGAGGGACATGGAGCTGCTGGAACGAGTCTGGAGAAGTCCACAACAATATTCAGAGGGCTGGAGCACCTCTCCAATGAAGACAGGCTGAAAGAGTAGGGTTTGTTCAGCCTGGAGAAGAGAAAGCTCTGGGGAGACTGTAGAGCAGCTCCCAGTGCCTAAATGGGGCCTACAAGAAATATGGAGAAGGACTTTCTACAAGGGCATGTAGTGATGGGACAAGGGGGAATTGCTTTAAACTGAAATGGGAAATTCAGATTAAATGTTAGGAAGAAAGTCTTTACTATGAGGTTGATGAGACACTGGTAGAACAGGTTGTCCAGAGAAGCAGTGTCTGCCCCACCCCTGGGAGAGTTCAAGGTCAGATTGGATGGAGCTGGGAGAAAACTGGTCTAGTGTGAGGTGTCGCTGCCCATGGCAGGTGGGTTGGAACTAGATGATCTTGAAGTTCGCTTCCAACCCTAATCTTTCTATTATTCTACAACTGGAAGTTCCTATTGGAGTATTCTTTCAGAATACAAAAATTTTTTAGTAACAACAGGTTTCAGAGAAATCAGTTACCTTTGATGAAACAAATACTTTAATGATATCTGGAAGCCTTCAGTAGGCTTACTTTTTTAGAACAGAAAATTCCTATTCTTTTAATTCAGCTTACTCAACATCATAACAATATATACAAGTTTAAAGAAATAACAATAAATCCTTAAAAAAAAAAAAAATTAAAGGAGACAATTAAAGTGACCTAAAGCTATTTTTCATTGGGTTTTAACACTCTGTGGTAAAATCTGAAGGCTCAAGTTTTTTTTCTTTTTAAACTAGATGATTCTCTGACATCTTAAAAATAGTCTTTGAATTTGAAACATTGGTTCCTGCACAAGTTTGTAATGTGTTAGTCACTTCTTTTGAGGGGGTAGGCAGCGCCTAGATATGTTGAAGGAATAATAAAATGAAAAAATGAATTAAATTGCATAGTGTGTTCTTCACACTTAAAGAACAGGCTAAAACATCAGTTGAAATCTCTGCTGTGATTCACACCATCTGCAGTTTTCTATCATTGATCTCCATTTTACAAATTCACTATAATGTCATTCAAGACCTGCACTGCATCTATTCTCTGCGTGGTTGTTCATGACTTGTCACGGAATATACCTTTTGGTCAGGTGCTGAAAGATTTTTATTAAAGAGTGACATGTTTTTCTTGAAAAGCACAGCAAAAATGGAAAGCTGTTTTAATATGCTTACAATGTTTTAATTTTTCTAAGTGAATATACTGGACTTATTCATACCAGCTTTTAAAGAATCTAAGTGCTGGCAGAAGAACAATAAATGACTAACATAACACTCAGATGGCTTTGCTCCTATATCCTAATTCTCATGCTAATTATGTAAATTGATCACCTAAATTTTCTAGTGAAGGAAAGAAATCCAGGTGTCCTGGGTTCAGCTACACCAGTCATTTTTTCTCCTTCTTAGTAGCTGGTGTAGTGCTGTGGTTTTGACTTTCAGCCTGGGAGCAGCGCTGATAACACCAATGTTTTTAGTTGTTGCTCAGTAATGCTTACTCTGACCAAGGACTTTCTCAGTCTCATGCTCTGCCAGGGAGGAGGGGAAGCCAGGAGGAAGCGGAGAAAAGACACCTGACCCAAACTGGCCAAACGGGTATTCCATCCCATAGCATGTCATGCCTAGTATAGAAACTGGTGGGAGTCACACGAAAGGCCCAGATCACTGCTCGGGGCCAGTTGGGTATTGACTGGTGGGTGGTGAGCAATAGTATCCTCTCCCCTTGTTATTTCCCTTATCATTATCATTATTATTAGTAGCAGTAGTGGCTTTGTATTATACCTTAATCACTGGACTGTTCTTATCTCAACCCGTGGCAGTTATATTCTTCCGATTCTCCTCCCCATCCCTCCAGAAGTTGGGGGAGGCAAAAGTGGGAGAGTGAGTGAGCAGCTGTGTGGTTCTGAGTTACTGGCTGGGCTTAAACCACAGCACCAGGATTGTATATATTAAACACAGATTGCTAAACTGAACACTGAATAATAGAATAGAAATAGAAAAGCCTTAGTCTGAACTGCTCGGAATCACAGGGGGGAAAAAAAAATAATTATTTTAATAAAGGTAAAGGTATTGAATTTCTCACCAGTCATTTTTTCTCCTTCTTAGTAGCTGGTGTAGTGCTGTGGTTTTGACTTTCAGCCTGGGAGCAGCGCTGATAACACCAATGTTTTTAGTTGTTGCTCAGTAATGCTTACTCTGACCAAGGACTTTCTCAGTCTCATGCTCTGCCAGGGAGGAGGGGAAGCCAGGAGGAAGCGGAGAAAAGACACCTGACCCAAACTGGCCAAACGGGTATTCCATCCCATAGCATGTCATGCCTAGTATAGAAACTGGTGGGAGTCACACGAAAGGCCCAGATCACTGCTCGGGGCCAGTTGGGTATTGACTGGTGGGTGGTGAGCAATAGTATCCTCTCCCCTTGTTATTTCCCTTATCATTATCATTATTATTAGTAGCAGTAGTGGCTTTGTATTATACCTTAATCACTGGACTGTTCTTATCTCAACCCGTGGCAGTTATATTCTTCCGATTCTCCTCCCCATCCCTCCAGAAGTTGGGGGAGGCAAAAGTGGGAGAGTGAGTGAGCAGCTGTGTGGTTCTGAGTTACTGGCTGGGCTTAAACCACAGCACCAGGATTGTATATATTAAACACAGATTGCTAAACTGAACACTGAATAATAGAATAGAAATAGAAAAGCCTTAGTCTGAACTGCTCGGAATCACAGGGGGGAAAAAAAAATAATTATTTTAATAAAGGTAAAGGTATTGAATTTCTTTTTTTCATGGCAAAGCACACAGAATAGGAAAGACTAATGAATATCTTGGTTTCTCTAGCTCCTTTTGTACTACTGAAACAGCAAGTACATGATACTTTTGTTTTCATGCACACTACAATTGGTATGTGCAAATAGGCCTGAGAGAGCGGAGGAAGTGAAAAACTGTAGTCAGGGAGAAAATCTATTAATCCATGTTATATATTCAGAATAACTGCAAGAAAGAAAAAGCTATGCAAATTGCAGCAAACTAATTTTCTTTTGTCACTGTATTAGGCACCATGAGCCAGCATTCATTCTGTTGTATAAATTCTGAAGACACAAATACTTAGAAAGAATAAAAAACCTCAAAATATGCTTTACACAATAGCCCTTATTGTTTTTTAAAAATACAGTTTGAAGGTCTGCTTTCTTCTCTTTCATAACACTTCATTTGTCAGCCAAGGATTCTTTACATTGTGTAAAGATTTGTTACCCAATAAATAAAATTGCAAATTAGACAGTAACTGAGACTAACATTAATAAAATATCAGCACTGCCAAAAAAGAAAAAAAAAAAAAAAGGATCAATGGGAGTACATTTACAGCATTTAAATACAAAATATATGTAATTTATTACAAAATTAGAGAATGCATTTCCTCAAACAAGAATGAGAAAAGACTACAAACATAGTTGGAGAGTTTCTGAGAAGTTAGGTGTCTAAAATATAGCTCCAGTTTGCTCAGTGTGTTTTATAGTACTATTTCAGTATTTCCACTAGCTTATCACAGTCAGCACAAATCGATTTATGAGCCCAGCTCAAAAGAAGTTTAAGCCTGCTTTGTTTTAGTCAGAGAGAGTTACCATTAACATCAGCCTTAAGGAACAAAGAATTGAGCCCTTTAGGTTCTCTGCCTTATTTATATGAATATGCGTTATACATGCAGGCATTGTAATGCAGTAGCATAATATATTGGCCTTTGGGGCAAAAACATTTACATTTTAACTACATGCTGCTTTCATTAGTAGTTGAAAAAATGCCATCAGAACACTTTTGTTACTGTAGCTTTGCAAATCTTTCCTCTAGAGGCCCTTTTTTTCCTCACAATACCTAACTTTTGGTTCTTCAGTACCTAGAAATTTCTCTTTATGCCCAGCTTCTTCTTTTTCTCTCTCCCTTTGCATATATATTTTACAGTCCTCTAATATATCCTTCCAAACAACTTCAACTCAGAACTGGCCCTGAGATGTATTTCTTTTTTTTCAAAGGTGTTCTGATTGTGTGGGAAAGTATTTACAGAAGTAAAACATAGATTTTACTTTTTTTAGATGACAGGTGCAGGTTCCAGTGGAGTGTAGTAAGCAAGGAGTCACAGTTCACACTGAATGTGCTGCATCACTTGATTTAGAACCTTAATATCCATGTAATGATCAGTAGCATTCACTTTCTCACTATGGAGAACTTAGAAGAAAAAACACTTTTAGGTGACACAGGGTAGCCATCTGATGATAAAAAGGTCTAAAATCAAACATGCACAACTTTGTTAAGCAGAGTTGGACCTATTTAAATCAGCTCTGAATTTGGCTTGCATAGCTTTCAGCTATTCTTGCAAGAATTTAACTGCTATAAGAAATCTATTTAACAGGATTTTGTTCTGCCTCTGGAGTGGTTGTATTTATCCTTCCTAAGGAAGAAAATGCTTTTCTGAAAGAAACCTTGTAGAGGATGCAGACAAATTCTCAGACTGTGATCTTGGAAATTTATTTTGAACATCTTTATTCCTTGCTTTTCCCACTGCACTTCTTTGCGGCACAGTGATCAGGATTATTATCTTTATTTATATGTGCTCTCAAGAGTACACAATATGTGTATATTATGCCCATGGCTTACACAGTTTTCTAAACTGAGTACTCTTTTTGCATTTGGTTTTTGGTTTTGAGTTTGTTGTTTTTTGGGGTTTTTTTTGCTATGAATGGCTAACATGCAAGACTTCTACACAGTAATTCTGCTAATATTAAACTGTGATCCTAGAGATGCAGTTATTTTCAGCTGGAGCTTCTGTGTGGAAGGTTTTCTGTTGTATGTGAACCAACCAGTTTTGTCCAGTGGCTGCCTGACACTGTGTCCAAAAATCATAGCATGCCTTGTGCTAGGACTTGAAAGCTCTTATGTGGAAATTTCTTTGTCTGAAATGTCCAAATTTGGGGAGTTAGGGATTTATCTGTTGCCTAAACTTTGTTGAAATCCAGAGATGATGCCTCATCTACTTGAAATGCATGTCACTGGCTACATAAGAGCTCTATTTCATAGATAAATAAAAAAAAGAAGGCAATTTGAAGTACCATATGGCCAGATACCTTTTATTTATTTTTTTAGACATCAAAATCCACCATATAGTTACCTTGGAAGCTTCTGCTTAGACCTGGAGCTGAATCGGGAGTGAGGATTTTGGATGGTAGAGACGTATTTAGAATTTAGACTGAATACAACAATGGATGCCTATGCTGAAGAATCCTTGTAATCGGTGGTTAAGTGGGTAGATCTGCATCAGAAATGTCAAATGTAAGACTATCTTGCCTATGGGGCAGGTATCTCCATCCTCTCATTCACTGATGTGAATAAGCAAGCTTTCTTCTAGTCTGTGTTCCCACTTTTTTTATTTTTTTTTACCCTAAGAAGCAGTCTTTGCTAAATAGAAGGATGTTTAGTATGGGCTTTGTATTATATAAAGATTGGACTGAGATAGAATATGTTTCTGGACAAGCGAAGTGGGAAGAATCCCTATTCCATAAAAGAAAGAGATAATAGTGTCTCACTGGATGCAAACCCTATCATTGTCTATAACTTAAGTAAAATATAAGGAAGCAGGTAGGATGTTCACTGCAAAGAAACAAATACTAATTTTTACAATACAACAATGAATATGAAACCGGGTTTGGAAGGCTTCCTCAATAAAGTTCTTTTGGCTTTTGGTTTTGTTATTTTTTTGTACGTACTATGTAAAATTTGTTCTTATTCTGAGTAAGTAGATTGAACTATGCTTCTTTCCAACCAAAAGAAGGGCTTTATTTTTCCAGAAAAAAAAAATACATATCCAAAGTAGGTGTCATTCAGGAATTAACCAGAGTAACTTAAGCTATTTTATTAATGCAGTCTTCCTACAGACATATGACATTGGCCAAATCCTTGTATATGGGATTATTCTAAAAGCCAATGAGGAATAATATAAAATCTTAATAGTTTTTAATTCGACAATGTGACAGTTTATGAAAGCCCAGTGACTTAGTGCCTATTGTTTTATGAGACTGACTTACATCCCCAATAAAAACTAGAACTGTGGTATCTCTTTTGCTTTCATTTTTCCCTCTTTGGCTCCTCTCCACCTGTGTTTCATTAGGTACAGAAAGATAAAAGCATGTTACTTTAATTAAAAAAAAAAAATACAGAATTAAAGAAAAGTTTCAGTTTCTCTTAGTTGTCTTTCTAGAGGCTCTGGTCAGCTGCTAAGCATTATGCTTGCAATATTAAAACAAGACCCAAGATTAGTCTGTGCTAGTTCATTTACAAGAACCTTCTGTATTTGATTGGACTCGTATGGTTAATAAGGATGTCAAGTAGAAGCGATTGTGCCATTTGTTTCTGTAGTGTTAGTAACTGTCTGTTCTCTATAGGATCATTTAGATTTTCTGGGAAAAAGCAGAAATGGAGCTATATATCCTAGTGATAACAGACCTAACACACATTAGGCAGTTACACTGCTAACCATCAGTTCCTTCCATTAATGGAGTATTTTTAGGTGACTTTTGGTTTGTGTGTATTGTATATATCTAGATTATAACTATTAGTTTCTAATGTCAATAAAAATAGATTGAAATGGCAAGCAAAATTATAAAATTGTGCAAAAATTAACCAATAAATATAAGTTTTTTCTCTCTTCATTTCCAATTTTCTAAGCCTTTGACTTACTCGACTGTAATCGAGTTGTTTTCAGTTACCAAACAGACAAGAAAATGTAAATTAGATCTGCTTGGCTCATGCAGTGTCCAGCACTAGATGACGCTGAAGTGGCACACTGTGTTTGGAGTTTGGAGCTGATGGGTAAATCTGCTGTCCATGTGAACCGAAGTTGCAGAGGTCAGAAAACTTGAGTTCTGTCTTTAGGTGCCATCTTTAGTAGAAGCATATAGTTCTGCAAGGGTGCAGTGGCAGGGAAAGACCTTCATGATTTAGTTCCTGAGACAGATAGACAGATCTACAAAATATGACATTTCCACAGAAACATTTTGTTCTTACTTGCCATTTCTATCATGACATATTTTCACCTACAACATAACTCTGAATCAGCACTGTACGAATTTTTCTTCCTGAAACTGCTTTAAGCAAAAGATGGTGCTGCCAGTAACTCCTAATGTTAATATGGTAATGGTCTCCCTTATGCAACCCTTGACCTCAGCTTTAACCATTTTGGGCAGAATTTTCATGCTGTTTGCATGTCTTTTTTTAAAGAGCATTAGAGAACAACCAAAGTCCATAGGGTTATGCCATTTCAGATGTCAGTTAACTAAAAAAGGTGGCATTTGTTAATATTAAAACAATATAGTATGATAATAATAGAGGAGATGTTCTTTGATATTATAAGAAACATTGTCCAGATTTTACAAAGTATAACTGTTTGAAATTTTAGCTCATACAACATCAGAACAACTTATCAGAGACTGACTACTAAATTCTTTTACAATGTTGATTGTCATGAGCATGTTGAATTTCCACAGAGCTATCATGGGCTGGGTGAAGCAGGCATATACTGTTCAGGAGTCAGGCAAGACCTTTTCTGCAATTTTCTCTTTAGGCTGCCAGGAGATGTTGTGTTGTATAATACCGAGAGTGGGGAAATTCAAATTGGAATTTGATTGGGGTTGCTCCGTCTGGTGACTCTCGAGCAGAGGGCTGGCTGCCTTACTGATCAATGTGGTGCTTGCTGGGTGGAGCATGAGATGACCGAATTTGTGTCATCAAGATGAGGCATGATGAAAAACTATGAGACGAGCTAGAAGACAAAAGGGTAGCAATCAGATTGGCATAGGTGACAGAGGGAAATTACAATGAGAGGAACTATAAAGCAAAAGGACAGAAACGCACCTCCTGTTCAGGCACATTTATATTCAGAATATAAATTTAAACTAATAATTTCAGTTTCTGTTGTTCTCAAACAGTGCAATCTATCAACAGTAGGTATCTCATTCTTCTGTATTTCAGAAAACACAAAGGACAATATATCAGGAGTAGTCCATCACCCTGGTGTCTCTGGTCAAGAATTGGACAGTACTTGGACAGAGGTGAAAATAGATATTAGGTGGCTCAAGGTCCACTACAGAATGAGATCTGAAATACAGGGCAATTTTGTGGTACTGACCTTGGAAGCCTCTATTTATTTATTTGTTTATTTATTTAAATTTTATTTCTATTTTTTTCCCCACAACATCCGTTACTTTTTCATAGTTACAGCTTTGGATTTTTCAGAAGATAAGTACTCCTCATGTGATAAAGCCCTGACATAAGAGTGTCACTTGAATGACTCCTGAACCTGAATGCCATGCAGCTTCAGAGCCACAAAGCAGTTAGACAGAAGGAGCATGGCAATGCACTGTTAAATAGCATTTAACCAGCCAACAGAGCAGATGCCATTAGACTTACTGGTGACTGGAACAAGCATGTAGTGGCAGATCCTGGGTTTCAGCAAATTTGGATTTTGTAATGATTACATTTTCTAAAAGCCAAATAGGAGTAGCAAACGAAATACAAGAAAAGAAAGTTATAGGTAAAATCTTTCACTGGGAAATACTGAGATCAAGTGTAACAAGGGAAGCAACAGCAGTGAAGAGAAAAAAACCCCAAAATTATTGCTCTAGTAGTGGTCTCTTTGTTCTCTGAAAATCCAAGCTAAAGAAAGATAAAACTGAGTGAGAAATCCTCTGTGGGGTCTCCTTTTAAAAGATGAAGGAAATTCTTTGCTTCAATTAAAAATAAATAAATAAAATATGATCTGGGAAGGAGTATTGGGAAATGCCAACTGGTTTGTATTTCCTGCAACAGGTCTGCAACTTGTTTGCATGGGAAAACTACGAGTCCATTCTTGCTTTAAATTTTGTTATTTACACCACAGCATTTCATAAAAGCACATATCAGGCTAAGAATATTGTGCTCCCATATAAAAACGTAAAAAAGAAATTATCTGCATTTCAAACAAATGAGAATCTTTTTTGAAATAAGTAATTCATATACAATTTGTATGACCAAAACAAAAAAAAAAAAAAAGCACAACTGACCAAAAACCAGAATGCAGAGACTTGGGTACAAGTGACAAAAAGTCATAACAAAGATTATGCAGTT
>NW_009936080.1:1510-36196 GCF_000696875.1 Nestor notabilis | reverse complement strand
CAGGAATGCATGGTGGGCAAAATAGTATAATAGTTCTACTTAGAAGCTGCTAGCTGTTGATTTCCACCCTTTCCATGTTTTTTGACTGTTATGTTGCATAGGCTTGGAGAAAAGAGGTAAAAGATTAGGGTCTTTTGCTTTAGAAATGCCATTGTGTCAAAAAATGAGATTTTGTAAATTGCCTTTGTGCCAATATGCACAGAAGACTCCACCTTTTCTGTTTATTTATTTATCCATTATTTTCTTTTTTAATTTTTTTTTTAAGAAGGAGACAGGTAAGTCCTAGAATAATAGGCTGATGACAATGATACTTTTGTGGAACTCAGAGACTGACTTAGCTCTTATTCTGGTTGACTGAAAGTAGGAACATGGATTTATGTTGTTTATTTCTCCTGTGTATAAATGCTGCCTACAGAAGTCTTGTGGGTTTTGTTTTGTTTTGTTTTATTTCTTCTCTGAATTCCCAGGCTTGCCATTTGCATTTTAATAGAAACTGACTCATTTCCCAAAATCTCCCTAGTTTAAAGTTACAACATTTCTCATCTGTAGTCGTAGTCTATTTTAGACTAAAATCCTTACAGTAGGTTAGCATGTAATGATTTACCAACATGTGACTGGAATTGGTTATATTTTAATTATGGAAGTTCTTCACAGTGTTTAATCAATTCTGTGACTCATTCTCTATACTAAATCCATAAAGGACATAATTTGTACTGTTCTTGTTCTGAATATGCGATTCCTAAATCTAAAGGAGTAAAATACAGTTTTTATTTTATATTTTTTGGTTTAAAATACAGACCTCAGTCTGTGATCATGACAGTACTCACCGTGGAAATAGAAGCTTGTCTGGTATTCAGTTTATTGTTAGCATTAGAATCTCAGGACAAACTTACCGTGTTCAAAAAAGATGGAGCACCAGCCAGAAGTCTGACATATCTTCCAGGATGTATGTGAGACTTGTGTAATTTGACTAGTCTGTCTTTTGCTACCACTGCTGATGGCAGGAAATGTTTTTGCAGACCTTCACTGATTATTGAAGTTTCTTCTGTCTTTCTTCTCAGAAAAAACAGGTATGCCTGTGGATGCAAAGGTGTGTGTGGTACATGATTTTTTTTTTTAAAGTGGTATGGTGATATTTCAATTAACATTGATGATGAAAATTTAAAATACTCCTATAAGAACTTGAGAAGTACATCAATATAATTATGCTTTGGAAAACTGGTATACGTGATAATTATGATGTGGCACAATATTTTTCAGGTTCAATCCCTTTAATTGTTTTTTTTTATTTACAACTACCTCTCTCTACATCTTGTTCAGAGCTCCTCAAACAGCCTACCCAGCCTAGAGTTAGATATTACTGCTATGAAACAGACTAAATAATAAACCTTGCACTTCGATACTAGTAGAGATTAAAAATGTAACACTCTTCTTCAAGGATGGAATGACAACAGTGCTACAATGCAGACACCACAACTTTCTTTAGGGCATGCATAGTATTTCCTTGGGTTGTCATCATTACTCAGTGCAAGCACAAAGCATTCAGTAGTTCTGTTAGTTCCACCCAGTTTCAAACCTGTTCTTTTCAATAAGTGACTTGCATCTGAGGAGGTGAGCATAGGCAGACTTTTTTTAACATGATGACTGTTCAATGTTATGAGTATTTCTGGAGCTGTATTCCTTTCATTCAGGTGTCCATTCATCTGCATTATTTTATATTTTGGCATTTCAAAACCTTCACAGTTTAAATATCCTAATTACATTTTTTTTGTTTCACACCAAAGGAAGTGATTCTGTTCATAAAATATGGAAGTATGGTTTGGATTATGGTGTTAAAATGCTACTCAAAACTGTTCTGTTTTCTCATTAAAATGTTTTTCCCATCTTATTGGCCTCAGGAGATACAGCATGTTTTCTCTATACAGGTCCTAGGGGACAATAAGCAATATGCTACATGTCAGTTACATCATATTAGTTTAGTAACACCTGGAGTAACTTAGCTGCAAATGCTCAAATTATTCTACTTACCCACAGATCTCTAATTATGAATAGGAAGCCAAGGATTTAATGAAGACTTCTATAATTATTTAACAGCAATTTTAGGACAATTTAGTTGGCCAGGTTCTCACTTTCATTTGGATCCATTTGCACAGCTGGGGGCAGCTAAGAAATCCCTCTGGCACACAGTAGTTCCTGGCTGGCATAAACGCAATACTGACATGTACTTCAGTAGTCTAAAGCAGCCATCTGCACTGTGGGGTTCTGGAAATTCAGTAAAGTCACAAAAAATGCTTTATCTCTGTGTGCTATACTGGATGGCCAGCCCTGGAGACCAAATCTGGTTGTTCATGACTGTTCTGTTACACAGAGCTGCCTAAGCTACCTTTATATGATCTTGTTTACGAACCAGAGGTGGTCCAGGACATCAGAAAAACCTTAATTTTACTCCTCTGAGATCCAGGTCTGACTTTGGCTCCAAACCTCAGATTTGGGCAAGGTGGGAAAATGACTACAGGAAAAAGTGCTTTATATCACCTTTGTGATTCATGTTTGAAATTGAATAATGGTTACCTCATTTTCAGAGAATTGAATGTGAAAAAGAATCTGAAAAAAAGAAGTAAAACAAAACTTTCACTTATCTGAAAAAAAACCCCAACTTAAAAATCCTCTGCTTCAGCATGCACTAAAGGCTAATTGAATGTGCTATTGAAATCAGTGGACCAGGGCCTTACAATGTGCATCAAATACATTGCTCAAGGTATTCTACTTTCTCAGAAAAACAGGGATTAAAATACAGGAATTGCCTCCACTTTTTGTTATTGTTGTTGTTGTTTCAGTTTCATTTAGAAGATTAAGTTTAACGATAAAATTATGGTTTTCATAATTTTGTGTTTTGGATTTACTCACATCTCTGACTACTCTCTTCTGTAAAGAAAGACTACAGCTTCCTTATCATGCAGGGCCTTGCAATGAACATAAACCATGCAAGTCTGAAGCAGAGATCTTCCTGCCAATGTTTCCTCTTGCTTAGTTTCCTGGGAAGAATTTTACTCCCAAAGATAAATGTTTTCAATTTTGAAAGGCAGTAACAGAGCTGCAGTAGAAAATAGTGTTCAATCCATCCCATATGTGGGTAAACACAATGTTAGATTTCTTTTCAAAAGTAAACAACAGATGCTTTTCAGACATTATTTCTTTAGAGTCAATTTAAAATGTGGGGATTCCTACAGCATATAAATGTCTTGCAGTTCAAAGTATAAAATGTGTCAGCCTTGAATAACAGTCTTATAATTTGGAAGATGATTAAAGCAATATATTGACTCTTTAACATGAGTGATGATATCCTAGGGACTGACTGTCCTATGGGAGTCTTGAGCTGCCATTTACTTGTCATCTTTCTAGAAAATGTCATAAGTTAGGTAAGCAAAAATTATAAGTAGAATTATATGTAAATGTTGAGTGAGCCTTTAACCCAGTATAACTAACTGTATACTGCATAAGGTATTCTGTTTTCAAACTCAAGTTCAGTATAACTTCTAGGTGACTTTTGAGAACAAAATTAAGAAGCAGCCATCACCATAATGAAAATCTCTCAGATGTTAATGTTAGTTTTGCATCATCGATTTCTAATCAAGGATATCTTTTCCTTTCATAATGAAAGAAGTGCACGTAATGCAAGCATAGGTGATTCATCAAGATGTGATCTCTAGTGTGATCTCTACCTAGACACTACTTCTGAACTGTGATGATGCCAGGTATCTAACATATGAGGCAGTAATGGCCTGGGAACTGGACAACTGAAAATTCAATTAGTGAAGGAAATTTTACCCTTTCTTTCCTCCACAGGACTTTTGGAGGTGATGTGGGTCATAGCCTTCATTTTTGCAAACTCGGATAATGCTCTGAACTGATACAAAGAGAAGCCAATCTCTTATAATTATTTATGATTCTGTGATTGTAGATGACAAAAATGTAGATATAGGCAAACTCATTGTGGATTCCTTGACACATAAACTAATCTTAGAAATCTCAGAAGCCTCACGTACTTGAAAGAATTTCTTTCATCTGATTCCGACAGATCTTTAAGTATGTAGATCTGTAGCTTTTGCAGTCACTAATCTTCAGGAAAATAAATTCACCTAAAAGTAAATGGATTCATTGAAAGTAATAATTTAATAATACCATATTGTTTGACTGTTTCTTCTAGCAGGTATAGTATGAAGCAAAAGAGGATTTGCTTTCTGGATTTCTGTCTCATTCGATTTCATGTCTTAATTTTGTCACTGCATTCCAATTACGATAATACATTGTTTATGTCTCAAGCATAGACCTTATTTAATTTTAATCCTTAGTCAAGTAGCTAATCCAAAATAGTTCCAAGGAAGAAAACTTTCAGCTTTCTTGAACTTAATGTGGCATAATCAACATCGAGAATGGACTCTTTAGGATCACTTTTGAGATCCAGAAATCCTCCTATCTGTACCTGGTTCACCAGTAGTATAAGTGAAAATGAAATTAGTCTGTACCGCATGTAATTCATGATAGTTACACTTGAGCACAATAGTACAAACTCAGGATGGATATAACCCTTATCTGATTATGGTGAGAAGGAAGAAGGAGAGGGAAACTGGGAGAGAGCTGTAAAGCCAAATGTTTTTTAATTGCTTAACTGATACAGGCTATATTACTACTCTTGATGGTGTTAATGGGGGATAATGTCCCCCTACCCTTCACTGTAAATATGAGGCTAGCCAAAACCAGGAAGTATTTTCTTGCTGAAATAGGACTAGACATATATAGGCTATAGGGATTTCATCTTGGTCTGCTTCAACTCAGAGCTGCTCTAGGCAATTCAAAAAGGAACAATCAAGGCTTTTTAGTTAAGGGAGAAAACAATCGAATTTGAAAATAAAGATACGCATTTTGGACTGACTCCTATAAGATACAGTCTTTTGTTTTCTCACATTGAAACCCAGAATATGCTTTGCATGGTTGTGCCCTGTATCCTTAATTAGATACTTGATTTTGAGCAGAATGCCAAAAGAAAAAGTCAAATTAACTATGCAAGATGAGTTTTATTTTTTGCCTTCAGATTACAGAGCTATATAAACCAAGTCTTGGTTTAGCTCAGAACTAGAAAAGACTGTTTTCAGCTACTAAATAACACAGTTTTAGTGAGAAGACAACTTTGTAATTAAAATTCAATTGGACTTTGATTAAAAGTTGCTTTTGATCACAAATTGAGGACAGTTGAGATAAGAAAAAAGTTTGTGAATTCATACAAGTGAATTCTTTTTTTCAAAACAACCTTTAGATTAACATAAATAATTTTTTATATTTCACTAAAAGAAAAATTCTTTTATTTGTGTTTAGTAGAGGACATTTTAAACCCAGTTTCAGATACTGCTGCCACATAAATTTTAAAAAGGAGAATGCCAGTTAATTGAAGATAATGCATGAAGTATCTGGAGTTAGTAGAAAATACAGGTCATATTTAAGTTTTATATCACAGTTTGAAAACAAATATAGCATCAAACTGTTGGCCTTCTAGAGGAATTCAGTTTAAAATAGTTCAAATTATATATGGGTTTTATCTAGAAAAAGCAAGCACACAAACAGGTTACTTTTTCAAAATAAAGTCAAACTGCAATACAAAGAAACAACTCCCCCCCCAAACAAACAAACAAAATAATTATGTTGATTATTGAAATCAAGTATATCTTTATAGACAAATTTTGATACAAGGAAGGTTAAATGAAAACAAATCTTTAAATGTGATCTAAAGTTCTAATTTGTAGATTCTGGCATTGAACAAAGTCTGGCTTCAGAAGCATGTACCTAAAGAGGCATGCAATTGGAAGAGCCGTAAGGAAGTCTTCAGGCTGGCTTGGTACCTCACAGAGAGGGTTTATCACTTGTGTAATCAAGAATTAGTGCATGTGCCAGTGTGTGTAATAGCTGAGGATGCAGATAGCAGCATCTGCACTTTTCCTTGTTCTAAGAGAAATCCAACAAAAGGAGAACAAACAGAAATATTCAGTGGAAGGATTGGGCAGTACTACTGAGATAAGAATAAGGTAGGAAATAGAGTTCCATTAAAAAAAAGTAGATTGAATATTGAAATTTCAAGATGGGATATTGAAATTTCAGTGATGGTATTTTCTTTCTTTTGGAAATCACACTTTTTACCTAATTGTCCAATTGACATAAAATCTGAAGTCTACAGGAAATTACAACGAATAGTTCACAAAATATTTGTAAAAAGAGTTGGTTTTCAAAGAGGAGTGAAAAAATGAGCTTATAAACTGTATTACCCAGGTCTTTGAGAAAACAGGATTTTGAAGATCTTTATTTTGCTACCAGGTGAAAGGGCAGGTTTCCTATTGTCTATTGACAATCATTACATAACTGTTTGCAGTAGTTACTGTACATTACCACGTTTTCACTTCAGATCAAGTTTTGTTCTACTGATGCTTCCCATATTTAGAAACCTCTTAGCTCTGAAAGACTTCCTTGCTTTCCCCCTGCCTTTTCTTTACTCTTCTCCCCTCTGCCTCCCTTCCCACCCTTTAATCACTGGAAAGGAAGGAAAGGAATTCTAAGATTAATATGGGTAGCCTCTGCTATCTCCTCAACACCAGGACTGTTTTGTCATTGTGAAATTTTTGCTTCTTACCCAACAGCCAGAGAAGGAGTTTTGCTGCTTGGCAACTCAGTCTGTTAAGGCTATCATGCAAAGGACAATGTGCAAAGGGTATTATCCCTGCTTGAAAAACATGCAACTCAGAAGGAACCTGGAGATCCAGCTATAGCAGAGTAAGCTCCTAGAACTTGTTTAGAATTTTATCTAATAAACTGTCCAAAGATGTGAAGTAAGTTTGCTATAGATACCGTATTGCATAGTATGTTTTTATTTACAATGAAATTCCTGAAATTACTTTAATAATGCATATGAATTACTCCTGTTATTTAAGTGTTTTTACAAGTGTTGCTGGAATCAAAGTAATGTGCACAGGGAATTTTATAAAGATGTTATATTCCAAAATGATGAAGACTAGCATTTACAGATTATAGTATTTCAATTTGTAATCTAGTTATATGATATACATGTGCATTACCCAAATGTGCTGCAGATGGTAGGCTCCATGAAGATATCCTATAATCACTATGATATTTATATTTAAGCAACAGACATTTCAGGCAGGAAGGAACAAGCATGCAGGAGAAAAATCAAAGAAGTTGCGGGAGATCTGGAAGGAGATGAAATAAAACGTAATAGATTTGTGCTTTACACAAAAATATATAAATATAAAAAGCCAGCAATCTGGGGAGTAAATTTCCTTTTCCAGGCAAGATTTTGTATAATTTTATTATGACAATGTTAAGTATTTTTGATCAAGAAGTGACCCAAAGAATCATGTAATGGCAAGAGCAAGAAGTATTAGTCACTTTAAATTAATACTAATGCAAGAAATCTGTTTTGTTCTAGATGAAAGGTGAAGGTAAATATGTTATTTTATCTGGAAAAGTACACTTCCCTAAATTCAAAGTTTCAGGGTGAAGTGGTATTAGAAACCAACTTTTAATGCAACAACACATATAAAATTCTTTGTGTCCTAACTGAATTCACTGCATTGTTTTCATGATGTGATCAACGAGCACACTTTACTCCTGACAAAATATTGTGATTTTTATTGTGGGTCTGGTCAGGTTCAAGACTTCAATAAACTGAAATAAATTTGAACACTATTAATTGCAGCTAATTATTAATCCTACTTTTATTCAAAGCCATCAGTTTGTACCAAAGTAGGTAACACTTGCCTATTCCAAAACAATCCCCTCTGAAAGCATGACTAACTCAGTCCTCTACGTTAAATCTGTTCAGTGGACAAATAGTTATATAATTTCTCTAATTGTCTGAAGTAATTTCTTTTGTGGAAAGCTTCCTAGATTTCCAGGTCAGAAGGAATAATCAGGTAGATATACAAACGAACACAAGGACCTTTGGCAAAATAATTTCTGAATCAAATCTCAAACATCTGACTGAAACTAAATGTTGGTTTGTTTTTTAAAGTATTCCAGACTTGAAGATGTCAAGAAGCTGACAATAGATTTAAAACATACTGCTTCAAGTTCATGAAACATTGCAACCACTAGAAATTCTTATTAGATGCAAATTGAGACAAACCAAATGTTCTTTAACCTTTTTCCTTCCGAAATAGTATTTTTATCAATACCTGCACGTAGGTATCAGTCCATAACAAAGATTCTGAGCATCTGTCAGGTTTCTGTGCTTTTATTAAAAGTGAAAAACATCAACTCCAGTCGGTCACTGCTGCTATTTTCAGTATTTCTCTAGCTGTGTGGCAAACTGGAGGATAACTCTAAGACGACAAATTGGAGTTTCCAGTTAACGCTGAACTCCTGTGTCTGCCTGCTCAAGAACTGTGGATAGATCTGGATATATGTAAAGCCCTGTCTACAGCTTTGAGTGAAGGGATGCCTCAGACAATTCATCTGCCCTCCATCAAATGCAAGGACAATGAGGTTGCTAATTTCTTTTCTCAGTTGATAGCCTCTGATAATGGAAGCCCTGATGGCTTAGCTGAGGTATGTGAGGTAATGCTCTGAGGACTTGTGGGACTGAGGAATGTGGCTCAGGCACTTCAGCACAGCTGGCTGTCACACAATAAATCATCGTCCATGTGAACAAATCAAGGCAAATTTCTATCAATATTACATAATATAGAAATGAACTAATAAGTTCTTTCAGGTGCATTGTATATTATTAACTAACTTGGGTATTGTTATGCTCTTGAAGTATATATTAGCTTGAATAAAGATTATGTAGGAATATATGCATTCAGCAGTTGCTAATGATGTAGGAGACAGAAGAGAACTCAGCCATTTCTTCCAGATTTTTAATGTCCTGCCATGTAATATAAGAAGTAAAGATGAGCAGATGAGAATGAATATATTTATCAAATAATTGTTCTTCAAAAATCTAGATCTTCAGTCTTGTAAATTCCATGAATATAAATAGGGATTTTAAATAGAAATAGGGACTAAATTAAAAGTATGTTGTTTTTTTTCCCAATGGGCTAACCTCAAGTCCACTAAATTCTCCAAAATTCTGATGAATATAGATAACCTTCCATTGAGAATAGTAGTTTTGAATCAAACTGAGACTGAAGGACTGAAATTTTAAAAGTTCAGTTACTGAAATTGAAGGCTAAAATTTAAACCAGCATGTTACCTTCATGTAATAGTCACTAGAATGATTATTATATGTATTTTAGCATAAAAATAGATACAATTTGTATATTTGCATAATAAGAAGTTGCATTTTTATTTCATTTGAATGAAACATAGTAATGCACTGATTTCAGTAAAAGCAGTCTGTGACTTCACATTAGTTTACCAAGAAGCATTACTCTGATGATTGTTATAAAATGCCAAAACCAGTATCTTTCACAAAATCTTTTCACCAAGCCAGTTTTCTTCTTGAAAAGTTACCTAAGTGTTCTGTGTGTTAAAATGTAGCCATCTGTGTTTTCAAAACTATTTTATCTTTGTCTTCCTCAGTTTACAAGTGTGCTGTTCTCAGCATGAAGAAACTTCAAATACTCTGCTTTGAATACACTGAATTACTTGTGCCAAAAGTTTCTGATTGTGGAAATAGATTTGCTACACTTAGTTACATTTGACATAGCTAAGTTATTGTTTGCTGTTAATTGAGAGCTACATATAGTTTGTATAATGGAATTACGCAGAGATTTCGACACATCGTGGACATTCAGCTTGTCTAGTCTGACTTGTGACAGAATGCCTGGGTTTCATGTGGGGGATTTCAGAAGGAGATAGGGCAAAGAAATATCAATAATTCAGTGTGATTGCAGTCCACTTGAACTAAGTCTTAGCACATTTCTGAACAGTTGCAGAAGAAAATAAAGGGCAGAAGAAATGTACCATTTTCCATGCAATGTTGTTCTTGGATGATGCTTAGATGCTATCTATGTTTGAAGTGGCTCTAGGTTGCCAAGATAAATAGACTTCTCTTTAACATTTCATTATTTCATTACATCCTCATGTCAGACCACAAAATGACATGTCAGAGGCTAGTGATTTGCCATTGATAATGACAAGTGACAAAGAACAGTAAGAGACCAATAGTTATAAACAACGAGTTATGAATTACAGAAAATGAAACCAACATGTACCTTTTGCCCATTTCTTATATTTAATCTTAGTACTGCCAAAGAGAAGTACAAGCCCAAGCTGTTTCCTTGTAAGTTTCCTCACATTCTTGCTCTGTTGTATTGTTTTGCTTCATACATATATATTAAGTCACTATAATCAAATTGAACCTACAGGCTTTAAAATCTGGACCATAATTAAATCTACCATGATATTCCACATATAGAAAACCAGAAGTAACATAGACTTTGCAAAAAAAAACAAACTTGGAGGTTATCTTACTCCTTTAAATAAAAAAAAAAAAAACCACAAAAAATTAGAAAATATGGGAATGCCTGTTGTTTTCTGATTTCCAAGCATCCACAGCAGAATGTTTGCCGACTTCCAAGAAAGAAGTTCAGTGGAATTTTATTTGAATTCTAAGTTGTGCTCTTAAGGCAAAAATTCCTGAAACATAGGGTTCTATTGGCTGTGCAATGCATCCTCCGATGTTATACTCAGTTCTGATAATCCAAGTAACTATATGCTGGTGCATGATTTTCTGTTTTGATCAAATCTATTTTAAGAATTATATAAATGTCTGCATAGTCTGATTCCTCAGAATTTAGAAATCATACCTTCTTATGACCCAAGATACTTCTTGTTATAGTAAGCAATAACCTCCCACAAAATGAGTTTTCTGTCATATATCAATAATGGATACTTATGTTCTGAAATTTAGAAAGAAGAGATAATGGCATGGTACAAAGTTCTAAAGAAATGTCTAATGGGGGATATCGCTAAGAAATTACCAGATTCATCCGAAGTTTAGGACATTTTGCTTACAAGATGCTTCAATTATCTTCCGTGTGTTGGAAAATCAAACAGTATATGAATCCTCAGCCAAAACCCAAAGATATTTGGGGTTTCATTTTTATATCTTTTAGCCTAAAGCTAAAAAATATCTAAGCTGAATTGTGCAACCTGTTATGTTACATTACAGGATGGTTTCAGCTGCAATCCTGCTTTCATATTTCCCCTTTATAGGTTCCATGTTTATTATGCCACAGTAGAGCAAGAGACTTCAAAAATAAGAAATTAGTGACTTATTTAAATTTTAGTTTTAAAAAAGTTATTTTTAAGACCATGACAATACATAGTGAGTGGATCAGTTTTATTGGAAAAAATATTTTAAAGAGTGTTTAATAATAGTAATGTAATCAGATATGTAATTGTTATGTCTGAAAAGAGCTAAATCCTAAAAATTAATTTTGGTTACACATCTGGTTACATTAAAAAGTTGTCCATGTACATGTAAAAGAAAATACTTGATAGATAAATACTACTTTCAGAAACAAAGAAATAAGTGTTCCAAGTCACTTTATGCAGGTATTTGTGCTACTAAAAGTAGATATTCTGAATAAAAACTTAAGTAATATTTTATTTGATCTACATAGGATTGCTGAGAGATAACATAGTGTAGTTCATAGAAATGATTTGTAAAATAGATTTGGTGATCCAAGTCAAATGTATAGGCTAGGAAATATGGAGGAATAAGAATCTCATTTATGCGTTTGTGTAGGTTATCTCGAACTAAAGTGCTAAAACCGTGGGTTGACATATGGAGAAGATAAAGACATGCGAGAGGTCATGCAGGAATTCCTTTCTCTTCATTGAATATATTAGGGTATATATACATCAATATATACATTTACACATGGCAACCTATCACAATGGGGAAAAAACCCAAACACTTGTTCAGGATACCAAATCACTGAGTATGGCAGTAAAAAAGTATTCAGTTTTTGATACTGTTTCTCAAAATATCCTTCTGGACAAAATATCCAGCATAAATCTGAATGTGTACACAAAGATGATGGGTGAAGGACTGGTCAAAGGATTGGGTGCAAAGAGTTGTAGTAAATGTAGTAACATCTGACTGGTGGCCAGTTTCCAGTCACGTTCCCCAGGGCTCCATTTTAGGGCCAGTTCTTTAAGATGTTTTTGTCAAGGACCTGAATGCACGAGCTGAGTGGACATTAAGTAAGCTTACTGGGCAGTACTAAAACATGGGAACCCATTTATTCCTTTGAGCGTAAAGAGGCCTTACAGAGAGATTGTGGTAGATTGGAATGCTGGGAATCACCCACTATAAGAAATTTAACAAGGACAAATACTGATTCTGCACCTGGAATGGTGTAATCCAGGATGTACATATACGCAGGGGGACGAGAGGCCAGATTCCAGCCCTGCAAAAAGGATCAGGGAGCTTTGGTTTGTTATAAGCTCTGTATGGGTAACAATGTGCCTAGTGGAAAGAAGGGCTAACTGTACCCTACCATGCATTAAGCCCAATGTAGCTGACAAGTCAAAAGAAGTGATTGTCCCAGCATACTCAGCATTGGTGCAGCCCCACCTCAAGTAGTGCATGTAGTTTTGGGCTTTTCAGCAAGAGGGTGTCCAAACATGGGAACAAGCTCACCAGGGAAGTGCTTATGGCCCCAAGCCATGTTGATATCTAAGAAGCATTTGGACAATGCTCTTAGATATATGGTTTAACTTTTAGATTGACCTGTGTGGAGTCAGAGGCTGAACTCGATGATCCTTGTGGGTCCCTTCAAACTCAGAATATTCTGTGATTTTATTTATTTTATGATTCATTAGTTTTTATAGTTGTCTAGTTGCTGTATTTAAAACCTGCATAGTAATGATGAAAACACTGAAAAATAATCAAAGAGGAGTTTCTTATGCTTACAGAGACTTATTTTCAAGATATGTAGTCTGAAAGTTCATTTGTACATTTCTGAAAATACACAATTTCTTTCACAATTGCCTGAAAGAAGAGAGACGCAATTCTGGATTGTATGAATTCAACATATGCATGTAGAGGTCGTAACATGATTTACTTCTTTGTATTGAAGTCTGATAAATAAACAAGGACACCTCTGGTTCTTAGAAAAAAGTAGTGATTCTTATTAAGAAAGTTCTTGTTACCCTCCTTTTTTCATAGAATCATAAAATCATACAATAGTTAGGGTTGGAAAGGACCTGAAGATCATCTAGTTCCAAACCCCCTGCCATGACCAGGGACAGCACACACTAAACTATGTCGCCCAAGGCTCTGTCCAACCTGGCCTTGAACACTGCCAGGCTTGGAGCATTCATAACTTCCTTGGGCAACCTATTCCAGTGCCTCACCACCCTTCACACTGTGAAGAACTTCTTCCTTATATCTAATCTAAACTTCCCCTGTTTAAGTTTGAAGCCATTATGCCTTGTTCTACCACTACAGTCCCTAACAAAGAGTCCCCTCCCAGCATCCTTACAGGCCCCCTTTTTATATGACTTAGAAAATGACTATTTTTCTTCTCAAATCAGAGGCAAATTGTCAGAAGCAGGGAGATGTTGTCTTACACAAAGAATGGGTATCATCAGTTATCTCAGTGCAACTATTTTGCAGCTGGTAAGGCTGAGGTTCCACTTTGCTGAGACTTATCCCATCTCACAGGCATCTTTCTGCAGATAGAGTGCTTCCTAGCCTTTCCTGGTTCTGCTGCCTGCATTCAAAGTCTGCCTCTGTGTCCTCTTGGCACGTAGGATTTAACCTGTTACTACATCCAGGACTTAAGCACCTCATCTATCTTGGTGCTTTGCCTACTAAACTCAAGATCACTTTTCTGTAGCAGTACAGATCTTGCATGACTGATCAGATTAAGCCTAGAGATAAACATGTAAAGTTTTCAGAACATTTATTAATATTCTCCCAAAAAGTATGAAATATAATTTGCACTAGCTGCATATCCTGATTACCTAGAAAGGTAACCCAAAACTGGGTCATTTTCATTATTATAGGTATTTAGTGGTGGACTTGCCAGTGTTAGGTTTATGGTTGGACTCAATGATCTTAAAGGTGTTTTCCAACCTAAATGATTCTACGATTCTATGAAAAAGTGAATAATCCTTATGAAATGCACATTGGGAAGCACAGATCCTAGTTTCTTTGCTTAAATCCAGGAGCTAGTCTTGCTCTGAAGCAAAATCAACCTCTTAAGAATCATTGTAAATTAAAATTTTTCTGGATCTTCAAAAAAATTTGCTATTTTCTATTCCTTCTCATATGCCTGAATATACAAAATTTTGAAGAGCATACAGAAAGAACCAATAAAATACGATTTACTTTACAACTAAACCATTACAGCAAACCCAAAAATTTCCACTTCCATTTTTTTTGTTCTCAATACATAAAAGTCAATGATTGCTTCTCTGTAGATGTGTTTTACTTCAGTAAAATATGTCAGTTCTGAACTTTCTGGCAAAATACAGAGAAACTTTTCTTACAGTCACAGGAAAGAGGGAGGCTTTGTGTTGCATCAGGTCTGAAACAAGGAACGTGAAGGTATGAATTAACTCTATGCAGCTTCCTACCCATTTGATTTCTATTTGAAATACAAGGTTGGTAAATTATAATAATTTTAGATAAATATCAGCTAAATAATCTGTCTGACTCCAAGAAATTGCTCAAATGTAGTTGTAGTTGAAGCAATTCATTGTATCTGCAGTGTATTCAAACAGTTTAATTTTTGTTGCTCAGAGACTGTCATACCCCAGGGATGTGCCAGAATGGTTTCACTGTAATCAGAGGCTCTATGCACACGAAGGATTTGTTAAACTCATCCTGATCAGTTCATTAAAAACTTGAATGCTGTTTGAAAGCCTTTTATATACTGATTGGATTTCACTCAAAAATTCTAATTCACAATTATAAGCATAAAGCAAAAGTTACAGTGAGGATGGAGAATAAATAATATCCATTTTCCCACATTTTATCTTCTTTGAACAGTACTGTCTTTCCTGTTATTTTTTCCTCAGGTATATGTTTTATATGTATTTGTATGAAAGTAATAACCACAGAGGATATTCTGTCTCAGAATTTAGAAGGCACTGTATAAAAATTTATAAAGCTATGCCCTTTTTCATAATTTAAACATCTGACTTTTAATTCTTTACTTTACAGTAAAAGAATCATTATATATGTTTCTATATATAATGCCCATTATCCAATCATCCTAAGTGTAAAAAATACGAATATGCCAGGCCAGAATATGCTAGTGAATTGTAAGTAGGCATAGAATCATGGAATCATAGAATAGTTAGGGTTGGAAAGCACCTTACAATTGCCTAGTTCCAACCCCTCTGCCATGGGCAGGGGTGCCTCACACTAGACTGTGTTGCCCTGGCACTTCCTGTCTTTCTCACTCTCTTCCCCTCTCCTCTTTCTCATTTTGAAGTCTCTTGCAAAATGAAATCTCTTGTGATGGCTTCATGGAATATCTAGGTCTCCACAGAATATACACCTCAATTCATGATCTTCTTTAGTATCCCATGTTTTTCTGGTCTAATCACAAAAGGATTTTCCAGTTAATCATTTTAGGGAGATTTCTTGAATAGTTACTCAGTTAACCAAGAGAAAACTGCAGACTGGTTTTGTGCAGATAGTGTCTAAAGATATAAAATCTTACATTAATTCCTACAAATGACTGGACAATGTTACACAAGTATAAGCAGTAGAAGTTGTCTTGTAAAAGATATGTTTTGGAAAAATACATTTTACAGGAAAAGTTGTAAATCTAACTAGCACAGAAAACAGGACTGCAGAATATTTTGGGGTGGGCAGCGAGCAGGGAAAGGACCAGAATGAATACAAAGAGGCACCAAGCATTTACCACACTTGTGCATATTTATCTGAGATTCAATGGTTGTTTCAGAAGGAGACACTACTCAGGAGGAATTCTTCAAGTATTATTTTATTGCTATAAATTAAATAGCACGTGCTGGTGGTTATTAAGATCAAGAATGATGATGGCATGGGTAAGGTGATGTGAACAAATGAGCTTCACGTATATCATATTTTAATATTGCTTCATATTAGGATGAATCAGACAGTGATTATTCTATATGATTGTTCTCACTCTATTCTAATTTTGTTCTTGCTCTTTCTAAGATGAATCACCAATCATTTCCCATTGAAGTGTGGTGACATCTATGTCTAGTCCACCGTTTTGTAGTGATTGTTAACAGGACTCATACCAGCCCAAGAATATTACTCACTTTCTCAAGTAGCCCATTTATGAATTCTTTCTTATACAAAGAAAAAGCACCTGCTCATTTTATCCTGTCACCTATGTAAGCACTGCTGGAGGTCAATTTTTTTAAGGACTGCCTTTATGTACAATGAGTTCCTTTTATTTCAAAGATAATGTGTGCACATATATATATGTATATTTTTTTTTTTTTTCCTGCAAGGGAAATAACTTTCAAGGAAATAAGTTTAGCAGCAGAAATGCAATTGACAAAAGGGCTATTTATAAGCCTGTGGTTTTGTACATACATATATGTGTTGCAGGAGAGGAAAAGAGTTTCTCAGCAAAACCTATGAAATTAACTAAAATACTTCGTGAATTTATAGACATCTAGGAAAATACTCTTAGAAATCCTTTGGCTGTGTATAATGGATATTTCCATATAATAGAAAATCAGAACATATTTCACTTGGTCTTTTCTAAAATTGACTTTTGTGTCATTTAAAACATAGAATTTGCTTATTAAATTCTGAGTATGAATTCTTCCTAGCTCCTCTGATACCAGTTTATTTTCTCAATTAGGGTATGAAATGAGCTTTAGATGCCCTGCTTTTTCAGGAACAGATTTTCTTTCTATAAAAATTGCAGAAGGAACATCACTATGACCAAGGATTCTTTCTCAATTTGACGGATCTAGGAAAAATGACAGCAATTTGAACCTAATTAGGGCATTTTCTTTACTTACCTAGGAATTGTATGAGAGTGAATTGAATGGTGAAAAAATTATTTTTTAAAATGGTTTGACAAATTCATTTTGAATGAATAAATCTTAAAAAAAACCCCCACAAACAACAAACCAAGACATCTGAGCAATTTGATATGAAGGCTAAAAATCACTTTATAACCGATTGATTGATTGATTGATTGATTGATTGATTTCAGAAAGAAGCAAGAGTATGGCATCATCATTTAATTAATTTTTCTTTCGGAATAGGTTGGCTTTTATAGTCTAATTCTCAGTATTTTTTTCAATATAAAGTATAAATAAAAGAAAATTACATGAGTAGTTTGTTAAACTAAAAAAAGACTTATAAGATGCAGCTTCAGAGTGTGGAATCACTTGAGAAGAGAATATGACATTTATGTATTTTTAGAACTTTTTCATTTAATTATTCCAGAATGAATTGGCTTTGGGAATTTAGAGCTCTTTGATACTTGAGAGGAATGAATTGTCATACTGGCTTTTATGATAAAGACTTCAATTTTTCAATTGTTTTAACTTCTAAAATTTTAAACACTCACTTAGCGTGAGATTGATAATTGTTATTTTTCATATAGAAAATATGACTCAGATTTATAGAATTAGTTCACTATTTTATTCCTGGCCTTGCACCTCTAGAGTGATTTTATTCTAGTTTTATATACTTCTGGAATAAAAGCTACCAGCCTTCCTAATAGATACATATACTTGAAATCACATTCTCTTGTAGAAGCGGAGACAGAGACATATATACACACAAGCATACATGCACCATGCTGTGACAGACTTGGTGGGAGTAGTACATTTGACCCAAACACTTTCAGCAGTAACACTATTCCTGGAACTACTGTCTTCTGGGAATGTGGTTAGAGCTAGGGCCATAAATAATGTTAGAAATATACTATAACTAATAAAGAGAACAAAGTTCTGATCTTGAGCAGAAGCTGCATAGCTTATACTAGCAAACTGCATGGCCTAAATCATGTTAGTGTCAGCTCAGCTTAGATGAGAATCAGATTTTTCCCCTCCTGCCTGTGACCCACCACAAGCCACGTGCCAGGGCTCCCAACCAGAGGGTGCATTCTTACTGTTCAAGTAATAGTGCCTAAAAATGCCATTTTTGGGGAAACATCAGCAGCAGAAGTAGGTTTTTGTTCTTTTCTGTAAAGAACTGTAATGTTTGTAATATAATAGTTCTTACTGAGGGGAAGTACACCAAAGATGAGTCCAAAATATTCTGGTTTTTGTATAGTCTTCCAGTACTTTTTATTTCTTCTGAAACACATAATGTGAAATGTTATATAAAAGTGACCTGAAGACTTTTAGAGAAAAGAATCCCTAAATGTATGGTTAGTAATCTAAGGAAGCCAGCTGATACAGCTTCTTTAACTCATACTTTTAAAATACATTATATATTTTTTTTTTCTTTTTATTTGTTACCTTTTTCCCACCTCCTACTGCCTATAAAGAAGGAATATCTGGAAGGAAACATTCATATGAGCAGTTTACAAAAAGTCTCCAATAGAGTTCAGTCTGAGTTTTGGCTAGAGGCCTAGAGAGTTAAGCAGCCTTGTGCTTTTAAAATGGTGATTGGGTTGGCAAACAAGGGTTCAGCTCCCTGTTCCATCATATAAATCCTGAGTCACCATGGGCAAATTGCTTACAGTCCTGCTAAGTCTCAGTTCCCTTTGTGAAAGATGTAGTTTGTAGTAGTTCTTTGCCATGCAGAACTTCTGTGAGGGTGAATACATCAATACAAATATTCTAGAAACAGAGGTCAGAGAGTGCCATGGTTATTTTCTTCTCAATTGTAAGTCCATTTTAAGCTGATAGCCCCTTTTCCTATTGCAAATGGACTCCTTTTCCACAGGTTTCATCACAAGATATCTATTCTATGTGCCAGAAGAGTCACTAGTGCTCTTCCAAACCAGTTTGCTATTTAACTACTTCCCCAAGCTGATTTATCCCAAAGACTACTTCTCATTTACAAACATACAAAAGAAAACTAGGAAACCCAGAAAAATAAAGATTAAAACCCCAAAGATTACAGACAGTTAAAATATTGTAAGAAGTTTCATTTGACTTCAGGAGATGATGTTCATTTTTATTAATCTCTGCTGAGAAATTGGTCCACTAGGGAACTGCAGAAATGTTAAGTCTTTCAGGATAATAAACCTGTTGCTCACATAAAAAAGTCTTCCTCCTTTTGCCTTTCAGAATTTTCTTGTGCCAGGACAAAATGTTTTTCCTCAAAACCAGAAAGAACCAGCTTACATGGTTTCACATAGACTTCTGTACCGTTTCCATCCAGGGTCATTCACTGAGCTTTTCAAAAGTTACTCTTCAAAACTCCAATTTGTAATCAGGCCCTCTGTTCACCTTCAGATGCTATATAACAATTAAATACTTTTTCTTCTCAGACATTTCTTAGTTTTTTTCTCACTGCTTCATCAGTAATAGGCTCTTTTGAGGACTTTTATTTAAAAGCGCCATGAACACTTTTATTCATACTTCCTTGTATTCTAAAGAAAATCAGTAACTTGTATAGTCTTTATTTTGCCCACCTGATTTGGTTTTCTAGTTACTTTGGCTTTAGGCCAGAAGTTAGAAGACCTTGGCCTGTGGATGGGTTGCAATGGCATAGCACAAGTCTAGTAGATCTTTAGATAACCATTACTTTTCAACTTTCTCCTCTTTTGTCCTATACTCAAATTCATCCATTAAGTCACCTCTACACAGAAGAGTTTTGGAGAAGACACCTGTACTACCCTCTTTTTTCTGAAGCCTTTATTTTTTAAAGAACACCTTCAGGCAAGCGCAAATGGTTCCTGAGATGCTGCCTATGGGAATGCAATTAGTCCTAATCTCATTAGTTTAAATTATGTATGCATAGTATTCTCTCATTGGAGAGATATAATTTGTTATCAGACAAGTGACTAAAATTCATTTAGAACAGATAAAATTTAAGTGTCTGTTTTTCCCTGAGTGTCATAAGTAGGATTCACTGTTAATTATAAGTTCTATGAGCAGAATGAAGCAGAATTACATCTGTGTGATGTTGTGCCTACCAACTGGTAACAAGATGTTATTACAGACCTTACTAATTATCAAGGTTGCTTTTTGGTAGTATGCTTGCTTACTATGCACAAATGAAGCCCAAAATATAACCAGACTCAGATGGTCTGCAAATGTAATGGGAGTGCCAAAAATGTCCAGTCACTGGCTAGGTGAATTGAGCTGTATTGAGTACCCTGTATCGGAAAGTGACTGTTTTATGTGTTGTAGCTAGTTCTGCTCTCATTAAAGTGGTCTGAATACGGAATAATTCTGCTGATCTCAGAGAAACTGATTTGTGATCTTTCCACATGTATGACTATTATCAGGAGAAGGCTCCACATCTCTTATTCATCTACATTATTCATTGTGAATCAAGGCCTAACTACAGTCTTAAAAGAAATTATATTCTTTTCATGGTAAATGTGAAATAAACCCTGCAAACTTGAGGAATAATTATTCACAGTCACAGTCATAATTAACAATGATGGAAAGGCTTTACTTAATATTATCACACGTAAGTGAAAGACTTAAGCCAAAAGTAATTAAGAGATGACAGAAAAAGAAAGAGTTATTGGTGGCCAACAGGAGATTGACTAGATCTGATTTTATATCTTATAGGAAAAAGAGGATGTAGAAAAGTTGTGAGGGCACTTAAATTTAAATTATTTAGGATGACTGAATTGATAAAATATTTCAAAATTAATCACTAATGGGCAGTCATAGACAAATTTTGAGAAATGAGAGGGAGAGAGAAATAAAAACACATTACTAGAGGACAAGTTTGTGAATGAAGTGTGAGTAAAGATAAATCACTACTCAGTATTGATGTACTACATTTGAACTGGGTTTAAATGACTTTACTTCAAGCACAACTTGCAACTAGTGTGCAGGTGGACACCTTACAAAAAAGTTTTCCATCATGTCTAAGAGCACCGAAGATCTATAAAATTCTACAGAATTAATTTTATATAGGATCATGGCCTCTCCTACTGCAGAGAAAGTCAGAGCAACTGTTAAAACTGATCTGAAGAAGATGTAGGTGAAGATGACCACCATTTCGTGCACACATATATGCTTGACTTTCATGGAAGTTTAACAATGGCAGAGGAATAGCTGTAGTCCTGAACAGTACATCAGCACCTACTGACATTATTAAAGGCACGTGGGGGCACCACAGTTGCGGTTTTGGAATGAGACTGAAGACAGATAAATGACTGAGCTTCTGTGACTGTTAGAAATTAATTGAATCTAAAAAGAATGAGACATTCTCTGCTGGAAGAAACTGTAAGAAGTCCCTTTCCAGATTTCTTGTAGGCCCTGTTTAGGTACTGATAGCTGCTGTAAGGTCTCCTCTGAGCCTTCTCCAGGCTGAATAACCCCAACTCTTTCAGCCTGTCTTCATTAGAGAGGTGCTCCTGCCCTCTGAGCATCATTATCGGCTCCTCTGGACTTGCTCCAACAGGTCCATGCTCTTCTTATGTTGGGGCCCCGGAGCTGGACACAGTACTCCAGGTGGGGTCTCACAAGAGCAGGGTAAAGGGAGAGAATCTCCTCCCTCACCCTGCTGGTCATGCTCCTTTTGATGCAGGCCACGATATGGTTGGCTTTCTGGGATGCATGCGTACATTGCCAGGTCATGTTGTGCTTAGTATTCTAAGATAACATTCTTCAATGAAGTAATCTGAAATGTAGTTCCACTTTGAAAAGTTGTGATTTAAGTACAGTTCTTTATTAATTAAAATGCCCAATCTATGTGGTTGCAAATTAATGCTTTCTTCTTTCACCAAACTTTTATTTTATTCATATATTAGTCCTAGAGCTGAGTCTTTATAAAAACAAAAACAAACCAAACTGAATCAAACCAAACCAAAACCCTAAGCATTTTCTTTTTCTTGAACTGCAAGCTTAGTAAGACTTCTGTCTTTCCCTTATCCTGATAAGCAGGAGAACAAGAGGAATAAGATCCTGAATGAACCCTCTGCAGCTACAAATCTTACTAACTAACAAGCTAAATCTATTACAGAATTTCCAAAGGAACAACATTTCCAACTAATTATTATATACTTGCTGTCAAAAGGAGGAATTAATTTTTACCTCTAGCAAGAATATAGTAACCTCTCTGTAGTATATTTCATTATGTTGCTTTCTATCATTCCTGTCAATATTTTGATCTCTTGGATGTACCTAATGGGCATAGAAGGAATTGACCACACATTTCAAACACTGTGGTCAAACTCAATTTTGCTTGTCATCTATCACTGTCTTAAAATCATTGAATGCTTTCTGCAAGAGTAAAATATTCTCTTTAGTAAACTACAAATATTTGACTGTCTTTGGAAAATACAGTACTCTTAATCTCCTAAAGGATGCAGAGGAGCCTATGCAAGATGTAATGTTACCTTTGAAACAGCTGGCAGTTGATGTGGTGAGTATCATGCAAAAATAACAATTCGAAAGCTGGAAGCATGTAGGCCGTCACACTAATACAATTAATTTTCAGTATTGCAGCTAAGCTCCTTGAAATGACTTCACAGATGGCTATAGAGGAAGCTCATCAGTAGACCTCAAAAACAGTTGTGAATAAAAATGTAAAGTGTAAGTACATTCAAGTATGTTTAGCTGACCTGGGGAAGGAATAATAGTCAAAACAAATAGAAAATATTTTACTTTATTGCTTGATTGTTTTAGAGTCTATACAAGAAAATACATTTTGAAATCTGAATATCATGAGAAACATCTTGTGGTTGAAAAACATTTTGCCTACAGTAGGAAACAGCTCAGTGTTACCAAAACATGCCAGTCTTTTTCTTTGAATGAAGTATTCTTATCATTCATGACAAAAGTATTTTTGAGAGAAAGTATGTTAGTTTATTTGATAAACCAAGCTTAAAAGACAGAAATTGTGATTACATATTTGAATTGCATGAAAGGGAAGCATCTCAGTGACCTTAATAGCACCATTTCTGCAAATGCAATTCAATTTTGTAAAAGATTTTGACTTCTGGTTAGGAATTAATCCTTTTACAACTGAATGTTCTCCCATAAGAAGGATAATTGCTGTAGCAAAGAAGTCCTACTCTAGCAACAACCACCCAAAATGCTGGAGAAAACAAAAAATATGAAGAGAAGTGAAAAACCCACTACATTTGAATATCAGCAGCAAAATAGATGTAAATGTGCCCATATTAATTGATCTTTTGACTGCTATAATGGTTTTGCTATTTTTTTTTTTTTAAATCACATTTAAAATTAGAATTACAATTTATTCTAGGTTTTTTTACGTGGAACTGCAGGTGTTTCCTTTTCTGCCACTTCACGTGCAATTAGAAAAAATGGAGAAAGGTCTTTAACAAAAAAGATGCAGAGTTGTGCATAGCAATATGAACCTACTTGTATTTCTTTGCTCTGAAAGAATTTTGGAGTATTCTTTGCATATCTGTTATTTCCTAACATATAAAATAAGTATAAAGTGCTTTACAGTTTGTAGAAAAGTTGTGCTGACAATTATGTTAAAGGTTATGCATCCTTATGTACAAGATGCCATACTAAAGAATACACATGACATAAATTAAACCAAACTGCAGCATGTTATCTAGAGCTTTTTGACACTCCAATAAGGTTTTGAGACTCAAATTACCAGTGCCTGTTGTCTTTGTTGAAGCATAGATTGCGTTACTATTAATAGCAGAGGTAATGTATGTCACAGTCGTCTCTTACTTGTATCTACAGGATCTGCATGATTATGATTCTATTAGGTTGATGATAAACTGTGTGTGTGATTTTCTTATCAGTAAAGGCTATTGAGCTATTACCTTTAAATTATAATTAATATGGTTAAATCAAAAGGATTTAATGCTAGGTTTTGTATTTTTTTTTAATCAATTTGAAATTGTATGAAAATTGCATTTGAGCCCAATCCTGAGATCTTCATCTGGATAGATCCCAGCTAGGAGAGGCTTTCATAAGGTTTTTACTATTCAGATATTATAATGTCCTTTGCCTTAATTATTTTGTTATCAAAATTAAGTTAATCTAACTAAGTGGTGATTGTAAATACAGATGCTAACTATGGAAAATAAAATTAATAAAATTAAAAGCTTCTCTGACTTTCATTTTTCAGCCCAGAAACTGTGATTAATGGAGTTTGCAAAGGGTGAAAATGTTAAGTCACTTCAGAGTCTACAAAGCAGTTAATTTGCCTTTTATTAGTACTATATGCCCTGTCAAAGATTGTTATTCTGAAAAAAGGCTGTATTGAGTATGGTTATATAATCTGAATCCACTGGCTATGGACTTCTCTAGCAGTACTTTGTTTTCACAAATACTTCTAGACAAATACTTTCAGACTTTTACTTTCAGAAATTAGTGTTTTGTTTGAGATATCTTCTTAATAGATATGGTAAAATATTTGCATTAAGGAGGATAATTTTGTCACAGCTTCCACAACTATGCAGGATTTGGCATCTTTTGCTGTCACCTTTCTATCATCGTTTATCATCTTTTCCATTGTCTTCCAGATCTTCTGTATGTTTATATGCTTGTCAGCATACACTGAGTTTGTTTCAGCATAAGGGTGAAACGGGTTAGTGGTCCCCTCAACATTTAGTGCACACCTCTTTACTCTGCTGAAAACTCTGTATGGCACTGTTTATTGTAGCTTGCACGTCTCTACTGGACTGAAGTCTGAAAGAGAAGGAACTCGATGTCTTCGGATCCTTTGAATTCCTGCTTTCTATAATTTCCTATTTTATTTTTTCTCAAAGAAGAAGGGGGCAGGAGGAATGTCCTTAAAATCTGTCCTTTGGAAATTAGTTTAATGGATAACATAAATCACAGAGTGCTGCACAGCATTTTAAAGGTCAAAATCTGATACGTTATCATTATTCCAAGATTCAGTTAAAAAATCCCGTCATTCAAGCTTTACTCTTCTAACACATGCTGAGTTGGACATCTTATGTCCAACTCAGGCATATTTACATTGTTTCAGTACAACAAATACAATACAATACAATACAGTACAATGCATTAAGTTTCCAATACTCTACTGTTAATATTCACATCTGTATGTATTATTAAACCCATGAATAATATACCAGATAGTACTATGCAACTATGAGCTCAAATAACTGATTTTTAATAACATTTCTACTCTTTTTACCAGTTTATGCTGTGAACAAAAACTTCCTATCAAACTGCAGCTCTGTAGCTATTGCATTCTCCATATTCTGATAATGCAAAGAATTGCATTTGTATGTATTATTTAAGCTCAGCAACATAATTCTCTGATGATGTTTTGCCCATGCAATATGTAACTCACAGTTACATGAAATTACTGGTTGCATGCAATGCAGTTTCTATGAAACGTGAGTATATCCAAATCAAACTTGCTGATATTTGTAAATTTTGCAATTTTATCAAGTTATCCTGCCATAATAAATTAAGTAAACAATTAATAACTGTACTTAATAATATTAAACTTTGAATCACTATGTTACACTTCTTGGGTAAAATTATTCCAAACAACCTCATTTATGAAATAAACCAAAATCTCTATTTTTTCTATAAATACATTGAATTAACATGGAGCCCAACAGTACAAAAAAGTTGCCTTTTTTTATTTGGAAAACAGAAGAAAAGATATGAGAGGTGTTCCTTGATGTCTTTTCCAAGTAATCCATTGATACTGGTGGCAGAAGGTAAAGCACAAACAATAGAAGTTCTAAATCCCACCCTGAGTGCTATACCAGAAAGCATGATTAAATAATGATGCTTAATAGAAAACAGCATTATCATTACTAAGAAAAATAAACATCAAGGTGGGATTGGATTTTGGTCCATGTGCTTATTCCAGGCTTTCCCACCAATCTATCATGGCACTGCCAATCAAGGCAAAGCTTGTCCTTCATAGCCAGCAGGGAAGAATAAGAGTCGGAATTTGGTAGAAAGGATGGCTCTTTCAAAAGAAGGGTACCCCATACATGCTGGCTTTGAAACTTTAATTCAACATGTGCTCTGCACACATGAGGTGCAAAAAGATACGGGGAGATGGAAACATCACCCAAATAGGCAAATGCCACTGCTTTGGAAATGTCACGTTCAGAAAGGTATGAGCATCCAGAATGTCTAGGCAAGAGCAAAACAGCAGGTTTAAAACTGCAGTTTTGTCATGCCAGAAGCACGCTGAGTGTTGCAACTTGTGGGAAACAAGGACTGGAAAGTTGTGATTATATAGAACTACAGAAGGTAACTTGATAGCTTCAGTTGGAGTGTACTTTCCTTGCACTGTAGGCTTCAAAATGCAATGAATTCTTGGCCCTTTCGTCATACTGTGGAAAAACTTGCCTTCAAGTAGAAAAAAAAAATAGTTCCCACTTTCTGAAAGGTTGACAGTAGCTTAGATTTATTTTGGGGTTTAGGTTCCCTTGGAGGAGCCCCACTTCAAAGGTCTATGCCCTTTCCTGGCCAGGAGAGCTTTGAGCATTGAGAGGGTAAGCATGCAATGAGTCAGCACCTTCCCAGGAATATGGGGTGCTGGCAGGGATCTGCCAGTTCAATGTGCTGAAACAATGTTGATCATGAGCAGCCTGTGCTGGTCACATTTCCACACAGCAAGTTAAAGACTTTCTTTTTATCAGAACCCATCCCCTCACACCGCAAAGGAAAAATTAAAAAAATTAGACCCTGTAGATTAGCAAGACCCTCAGTCCATGCACACTGCTTCCCGCACCCTGATGGGCAGTAGGTGGCTGTGTCAAGGGCAGAATGCAGCTCTTCACTGTTAGCTTGGAAGAAAGGTTCTCATCTGCTCCTGGTAAAAGCTGTTTCCATTTAAAGAGAGGGATTTTGAGCTTTAATCCTTTGTTTTACCATGTTGAAATGTATAAAAGTCACAAAACCATGCAGAATGATCAAATACAATCTGGACTGAATTGAGTTTGGAGGATTTCTTTTCTTCTTTTTATTAAGGAAGAGAACTGATTCTTTAAAAATGTCAGGATTCTCCCCTCCCCCTAAGTAAATAATGTTAAGCTATAATAAAAACTGTGTCTTTTAAAACATAGCAGTCTTACAGATGTGTATAATAAATTTTACTTTACTGCACACTATCCGTAGATTATTTAAAACATATGCCTGTGCTGAAGCTGATATTTTCTTTGGAGTGGACACCATTCTTACAGACAGCCGTGGTTGCAAAGTGCATGCTTGATACAATACATAATTTTAGTATTTTTTCATGCAGCATACAAAGTATGTTAAAATAAAGTACAGATTGGGTTATAGCTTTTTAGCTCTGGTTATAAGAGATTTGCAGAGCACTTCATTAAAAAAAAACCAGCAACAGTCCCCTTCTCTCCCTCTCCCTCTTCTCTTTTCTTGTATCCTAGTTGGGGAGATGTTAACTGCTTAGCAATCTGTAACTTCAACTGTCTCAGGTTTCTCTCTGTGTAAAAAGGTATTTTTCAGGTCAGGATGGCTTAAAAGTTGTGGGATTAATTGTCATTACATTTGGTTTAGCAAACTAAGATCAGCAAGTATTTGTGGTACAAAAATAAATATGAGAATTAGTCAGAAAGCAATCATGCAAGATAATGAATGATTAGCTGGAAGAACTGGCACCCAAAGGATTTGAAGGTGCTCAGCACTTTCAGTAGTTGCTCTGTTTCACAGGCCAGACCAAATGTTGAACACAAAAATTACTGATGTGCTTAACTTTCATGGCTTTCTGTATTACTCCATCTCAACTATGACAATCTATGCACCCTTCACTTTTTGGGGATTTTGAGGTTTTCTGTCCTACATTTTGCAAACCTCATATTCTTCTCAGCTTCTGATAAATTTGCTTTGTGTTCCTGGGTGATCTATTAGGCCAATAGTGTTCCTGGTTGACAGACAGTGACTAGCTATTAACTGAAGATTTTGCCTTTATAAAAACAAAACCAATAACAACAAAAAATTGTTTGTAAAAAGTGGAAGTACAGACTATATATATATAAATAAAATTGCTATAAATGGGTATAAAATATCCTATATTACTCTTTCAGATTTTAGACTTTTCTTTTGGAATGTTTTAAAAAAAAGGAAGGTAAGCTATGTCATGTCAAGTTTATATAAACTTTCCACATAAATTTGCACTTCAAGGTTGTCGTGGTTTCAGCCCAGCCGGCAACTTGGAACCACGCAGTCGCTCGCTCACTCCCCCACTCTTCCTTCCTCCCCCCACTCCCGGAGGGATGGGGAGGAGAATCGAAGGAATGTAACTCCCACGAGTTGAGATAACAGCACTCCAGTAACTAAGGTATAATACAAACCACTGCTGCTACCAATAATAATGATAAGAGGAATAACAAGGGAAAAGGACACAACCGCTCCCCACCCGCTGACCGATACCCAGCCCAACCCGAGCAGCGATCTGGGCCTTCCGGGTAACTCCCCCCCGTTTATATACTGGGCATGACGTGCTGTGGTATGGAATACCCCTTTGGCTAGTTTGGGTCAGGTGTCCTGCCTCTGCTTCCTCCTGGCTTCCCCTCCTCCCTGGCAGCGCATGAGACTGAGAAAGTCCTTGGTCAGAGTAAACATTACTTAGCAACATCTAAAAACATTGGTGTTATCAGCGTTGTTCCCAGACTGAAAGTCAAGAAACACAGCACTGCCCCAGCTACTAAGAAGGAGAAAAAATGACTGCTGTAGCTGAACCCAGGACAAAGGTGAACAGACCAATGCTTTCCCATATCTGTATTTCTTACTAGCTGTGAAATGCAGATATGGAGACATCTTCCTATGGACTTGCAGTAGACAACAGGTCCTTTTAAGTGAGGATATAGCATAATACAATTCATGCGTGTCAAGCTCTACATACTGTAATATCTAGAGCAGTCCAGACAGCTCTGAATGCCATAAAGATCAGAATTTTAATCATCTGATAATTCTCCACTGGCTGTCTAACCTGTTTTATCCTTGGCAGAGATGCCATAAGTAGTATTTTTCATGGTTTTGACAACTTTTATACTTAAATAGCTCTGACATTAAGTTCTATCCACCCCAGCCTCTCTGTCTCATTTACTGCTTTGCTTTGCTTTGGGGAGTTAGTGATCTACTGTTTGTGACTTTTGTAGATAATAATTTATTATAGAATACTTCAGAATAAGTTAGAATATAGAATAAATTATTACAGAATACTTTAGCAGCTCATCAAACTTTGAATATAAAAACTTTCTGTTTAGTAGGAATATGGGCTGATCTTCTTGTTTGTTTGTTTACTTCAGGAATAAAATCTTCCCAGCTTTCTCCTCAGATCACTGATTGAAGATTCATTCCTGCAGATTACTGTGGGTTGTCTGACACATGCTAAGAACTATGATATCCACCATCACCATCTAACACTTTAATGGTAATATATTACAAGAACTTGTCAGATGTCCGAAATATATTTCTGAACAAAACTGTACTCAAAAATAACCCCAATTTAGATGTAGTTAAGGTTCTATCTGTGCTCCTTCACTATCAATAAGTTCACTTATTAAAAAGTCAATTCATTTTTATGATTTCATTTCTATCTGAAATGTTCGTTCTACTTTGGCAGTAGTACTGCTACTTAAAATTGTAGGTTCCACACAGAGCTTGTGACTGTTCATCTTCTGAGAAATAAAAATACATAAATAAAACAGGTTAAACTTACTTCCTGGGATACTGTTTGCTTCCCAATTTAATAATATTTTCCCATCAGTGCTCTCTCTTTGTCCAGAAATGTATTCTAATAAAACTGGCTTCATTATTTGGAACTACCAGTGTCTTCAGGGATCTGTTTGGATGGATAATACTCATTAAAAGTCCATCTAAGTACTTTGGATTCTTTGACACCAACATGTATAAATCAGCCAAGTTAAAGAGCACCATGTCAAAACGGCGGTCTGCCTGCATTTTCTAAGTTGTATTCGTTCACAGGATTATCACTTGTGAAAGCTTCTTTTATTAACTAAAAGACCATTTTATTGCTCACTTCTGTGGAACAGTACCCATCCCCAGGTGGGTTCTGGTTCATATGCTCTGTGGAAGAGCCACAAGAGTTTCACCACATAGTTTGTGAAACAACAACAGGAAAGTCACATTTGCATTGCATGGTTTAGTTAGGTTTTAGTGTGCTTTATCTTCAGAAACAATGTCTGAAGTGAACAATATCTGAAGCGTTTCTATGTTCTGCTCTTTTTTTTAAGTGTTTCCTTGTGTGTCTTCTTAACTTCTTTTACTTTGATAGTGAAACCTATAACTTAGTACTTTTCAGAAAATTTATTTTGCAAAGTGTTTTCATAAGAAAATTGAGATACAGAGTTCAAACGCAAAACTATTCTGTCATGATATAAATCTCTATAGCAACTCTGTTTCCAAAAGCAATTTGTCCAAAACAATGGACTGTAGGTAAAAATCTTGGCTATTGGAGTACATGCACATAAAAATAAAAAATCAGAATTTTTCAACTACTTTGGCTTTAAAAATAATAGTTTAGCTTGGAATCACTGCAGCAGATACTTAACAGGCAAGGATTTTTCACTGAACTGCTTAACTTCACTAAATTTTCTCCAAAATATTGACCTCTTTAGAAAGTCAGGTGCAAAGACTGCTTTAGAAAGACTTATATATTACTCCCTAGGTGAATGTGCTTATTAGTAAACAATTAAAAGAGCTAACAGTGGTAGTATTTATGCAAGAACATTAATTTTCACAAAATAATACACTCCAGACTAATTCAGCAGAGTCTTTTTCTCATTGCTCAAAAAGAAGTCCTCTAAAAATCTGTATTGTTAAGGTTTTTTGCACATTTTTTTTTAGTAGTGATTACACATATAAAAGTCTTATTTTCTCATTCTATCTCTAACTGCGTGAATATAATATGAATATCACAAAAGTGCCCTAAGGAGATTCTAGGACTCTGGGGAAAGGAGAGTAACAAGAATATCTTGGGGTAAGAAAGAGAGCAAGATAAGCAAAATATCTCATATGAACAGGGTTATATATTTTTATTTAAAGGTAAACTTTTACATTTATCGTGATAAGATGAACAGAAATCAGATTAACATAAAGGTTTATTAAAGACAGTCAATGTACAAAGTACGTAAACTATCTAATTATTCCTTTCCCAAAACAGGGTAAGATGAAGTCAAAACTTGCCTGTTAAATCCATGACTTTCTGTCATAGTAGTGGCTAGAAACCTTGACAACAACTTGTTCTGCTTTGAGATAGTACTATCCCATGAACAGTACATGAGTTATTCTATAGTATTGAGATCTGAAATAATCAATGTGAAACTTTATCTACAGAGGAAGTAGCCAAAACTCTTTTGTGTTTTATTGCTATATGTGGTAGGTCACCACCAGGGTTTGAAAATTCTGTCTCATTTCTGAATCTGATGAGTACTGTTAACATAAGCACATAGGTGCAAGAACTTCACCTTTTTCTCTGTTTGTTTTTGGGTTTTTGGTTGGGTTTGTTTTTTTTTTTTGAGTCACTTATTCAAATGTTAAAACCACAAGAGTGGTATAAATGTGCAGTATTTAATGAGCTTGTCAATGTTCATCACTTCATATGCTCCAAAGTCCTCTGTTGTTGCTGATCTGCTTTATCATGGGGGTTGAATCCACTGCACATCTAACTGTGACAACCTAACACAGCTCAGCCTGGAACATGAGATCAGAAGTCAGCAGCTGGGGCAAGGTGCAAAGGTCCAGTGACTGGTGCTGGCCAGAAGTCCAGTCTCAGTAAGAAACCTGAACAAGTGACTTCTTCGTAAAAAGAATAATAGCAACAAGTCTATCTTCATTTTCACTATCGTTTTGAACATAGTAAGAGATAAGACACCCTGTGTCACACATGGGAAATGCAGTAAATCAGGATATCATTCAGTGAAATACAAATTACTTATGCAGCTGCTGAGAGATTGGAATTAAAATTTTCGGTCACAAACTGATGATAGAAGCTGGTTTTATCTGCTTGTGTCTTTTTCAGATCCCATAGTAATCTGTTTTCTACAGATTAACCACAGAAAGAAGAGCAGATGAGAGAGTCAGAAAATTTGTAAAGTCTGTTACTTTTGTCCTTTACGGCATGCAAGGGTACTTGTCCAGTTTTTCTTTGTTTTGCAGTTTGTAGTCTCACATGTGACCAAATACCAAAACTCCTCACACTGAAACATCTGAGTGTGGTAGGAAACTCACTGCAACTGTGTCTGTATAAGATGGATAAAAGCCTGGTCAACCATGGTGCAAATGATTGTAAACATCCAGATACAGAGTTTAACGACTTAAATTGTGCTGTTTTTTTATTCTTTTCCCTTCTTACTCCATTGTGTATTTATCTACCACACTTTTACCATGTTGAACATCTCTCATTTTTTTAGAACACTGTCATTCTAACATTGCATATTTTTACAGTTATTTCTTTAAATCACCACAGAAAAAAAAAGAAAAAAAAAGGTCATTTTTTCCTATGTAATTTAGGTATTCAAGGAACATAACTGATAATGATTGTTGTCATGTTCAGCTTTTTGAAGGGTTAGGATGCAGGAGAACAATCCAAGTTTATTGATCTTTAGATTCTGTCTGACTAAAGTCATTGTTCTGGGAATTGGATTTTTTTTCCCCTGAACATTTGTTCGTAAAACACACCTGTAAAAGTAATACTTCTGTGTCCAGATTACACATTTTCCACTATGTTTTTACACTCAACAGATGGCGTAGATTATTCATATGTAAGAACTCTGTTAAAAATTATGGTAATGATCTAGGTTAAATGTTAAAACGCCAAGGTGTTCGAGTAAATCTTGGAAACTTGCATATGACACATTCTATTATGTGTCTTGTATAGCAGATCCGGAAGACTTTCTGCTCTAGACAAAGCCTGGTATCTGGTCATACCAGAGACATAGAGAGCACAGCACATATGCATCTGTGATCAACACTGATATTCAGGAGGTGAGGCAAATGCATTTTTAATTCTGATTTTCAGAATGGAAGTGGATGCAAGAGACAAAGCTCAGTTTAAACCTAAAGAGGAGTTTTCAACCTGTTTTAATATACTTTGATTAGCTTAATTTAAAATGTTAGTTTTATAGTTCCTCTTTTTTTTCTTAAAAGAAAACAGAAATAAAAACTTAGATATACCCATAAATTAATAAAATGTTAATTATTATTCTTTGAAATAGTCTCATACAACTGTCCTGGGTTCAGCTACAGTAGTCATTTTTTCTCCTTCTTGGTAGCTGGTGCAGTGCTGTGGTTTTGACTTTCAGTCTGGGAACAATGCTGATAACACCGATGTTTTTAGTTGTTGCTAAGTAATGTTTACTCTGACCAAGGACTTTCTCAGTCTCATGCTTTGCCAGGGAGGAGGGGAAGCCAGGAGGAAGCAGAGACAGGACACCTGACCCAAACTAGCCAAAGGGGTATTCCATCCCACAGCACGTCATGCCCAGTATATAAACTGGGGAGAGTTACCCGCAAGGCCGAGATTGCTGCTCGGGTCGGGCTGGGTATCGGTCGGCGGGTGGTGAGCGGTTGTGTCCTTTTCCCTTGTTATTCCTCTTATCATTATTATTGGTAGCAGTAGTGGTTTGTATTATACCTTAGTTACTGGACTGTTCTTATCTCAATCTGTGGGAGTCACATTCTTCCAGTTCTCCCCATCCCTCTGGGAGTGGGGGGAAGAAAAAGTGGGGGAGTGAGTGAGCGACTGCGTGGTTCTGAGTTACTGACTAGGCTTAAGCCACAACAGTTTCTTGTGGCGCCCAACGAGGGGCACGAAGGGTCGAGATAACTACAGATCTGACCAGAGTGTGTCTAATCATATTTGTGATAAGCGTTCATTATTTCAGATTAATGGTCACTTGTTACAATGTTGTTTTTTTTGCTCTCAGAGTTGTTGTGCTTGATTGCAGAGTTTCAGCATGCAGTACCTTACTTACAGCTGTTACAGTGTTTATTGGCTGAAGGGCCTGGGCTAAGGTTATTGTTTCCCTGTACTTCATGGTAATGACTTGTAATACAATAGACTCATTGATCAAGAAACTATTCTGGCTTGCATTCCCAGCGTGATCATCACCTCTATACTATGGGAGGTATATAATGGAATTTTTTATCAATTATACATCTTTATTTTAACTCCCCTCGGGGGGTCAACCTATGGAGGAGATAATTGCCTCACACCCTCTGCTCCCCTAGAAGGCCATTTACAGTAGGAGTAGATGCTGGCAAAGTTAAAGATCATAAATATCCTTTCAATGCCCTTGAAAGCATCCTGCTCCTTTTGCTGGGAACCAGCTTGTTGCTGCACAGGCTCTCTATGTTTTGTCTACAGCCACACCACCCTGAGAATGCCTGATCTTGTCCAGTCTCGGAAGTTAAGCAAGGTCAGGCACAGGTCTTGTCTAGGGTTACACAACAATATAGGAGGACCACCAAGATAATTTCCCTGAGGCTGGACATTCATGAGTGGAAGGGTGTTTGGGGCAGTATGAGCAAGTATCTAATCCTGTGGGCCCCTTCAGTGCTTTGGAAGCATCAAAGATGGAAGGTAGCTGTATGGAGTCCCCTGCGACAAGTTGCAGACACTGCTGAAGGAGA
>NW_009936080.1:0-240 GCF_000696875.1 Nestor notabilis | reverse complement strand
GGTACCTTATTTAGGTCACCAGCAACCGACATTGATTTCCCTCTGATCATCACCCCAACAAAAAATGAATTTTGATGAAACCAGGTGAGCTGAGCAGTGACCAGATGACTTCAGCAGCGTCATCAGCAGGCAACAATCCAACACTACCGTCGTTCCTCCTGCTCCGAAAGACTGTTACAAGAGATGGAGCCTGTCGTCATGGTCTGGAAAATTCAGCAGCTTTATAAGGATTGGTCCGTG
>NW_009936079.1:0-9433 GCF_000696875.1 Nestor notabilis | reverse complement strand
AACTATTCTATGATTCTATGATTCTATTGAATTTTGTGGAGAATAGAACAGAATAGAATAGTACAAAAATCATCTAGTCCAACTCAAAAGCCTGGGCAGAATTCTGGGTATCTCTGTGTTTTGAGCAAGTCCATTTTGCTCTTAAAAATGCAGTTCTTCATTTATAGATTTGAAGTAATAACTACTTCCCTTGTAAAAGATCTGAAATCTTCTGAAGAAAAAAACCAAAAGCATGTCTGCTTATAATATTTCTTTTTTGTTCTATGTTTTGTTCAATACTTCTTTTGTTCTAAGCAGACCACATAATCATTCCAGGACTATTTTGTAACAAACCTGACAATTGTAAGAATATTCCCCTCCTCCTATTTACAATACCTGTAACAATCCATTTGAAAATATTTACCATTATTTCACAATAACCATTCTTCGTGCTTCCACACAGTTTCATGTTTTAGTATTATTTAGTAGAAAGGGTTAAAGTTAATGACATTTCTTTATCAGTTTAAAGTTTTGGAAAATGTTTACTTTTCATAAGGTTCAATAGGTATGTCAGCACAGCTAATTTGAACATCCAGGAGCAAAGAATGAAATTCAGGGACACAGTCTGAAAACACGATTCACTGGAGAAGTGAACCCTCAACAGAGGCCCATCACTACAGAGTACTTAATCCATCTTTCTCCAGAAAACAGCCAATCACAAATACTTCCTCTTTAAAGATTAATTTTGAACTTTTACAGAAATACTATGGCTAAAAAGGCTAATGTGTTTGGTTGGGTTTTGTGTGTGTTGTGTTTTTTGCGTGTTTGCTTTTTATATCTACATGTTGACATGGGAATTTTATCTTTTCTATGTATGCAACATGAACAAGCTTGAGATGGAACATTAATAAGCTAAATACTGCATATGAGTTTGGTGTTCCTTTTCAACAAGAAAATTCATACTGGGATGGATCCAGGGGATAATCACATAATACAGAAACTTGTGAAAAACAGATTTTGTGAACCTTAAAGGAGAACTGTCTGAAAGTCAGATAGATGTAATCAAGGTAGTATGGCCAGATAGACAATTAGAGGTACAGTGGTTTAAAAAAAAGGCATAAACAATCCTGATATTGTATGAGAGCTGGATACTGTCCTATCTGTGTTTACCCAGTGATGTGCTGCTATGTATTTCTGCTTTTCAGATAAAGGTCCCAGAATAGCCAAGGTTTGAACTTAAGCAAGTTTAACCATTTTTCTAGCATATAGCAAATTAAGTTATAAAAAAAGCTTCCAGATACCATTATCTCGGGACTTGAAAAGCAGAACAGTTACCTTTAAGAAGACATGATTTTTCTGCTGAACTGCATGAGAATAAACTGAGAATGAGGGAAAAATGAATGCAATTTTTATGTCTGAAATCAGGAGATTGTTGCTTCTGGCTTTCCCAGAGTCTGTCAATCCATCTTCTGGTGAGAAAAGTTGAAATACATAGTAGCAATGTAAGCTAAAATAAAACCACTAGCATTACTTGGCTGGAGTTTGTTCCCTGTAATCAACAGTGATAGATGAAGGCAGATAACACCAGTCTTCAAGGTGATGTCAGCTTTTCAATGTATTTTAAAGTAAATTATGTTGTTTGCTGAAAATTGAGCTACTTTTTCTTCAGTCAATCATTGCTAATACATTTCTAACATAATGGAAGTTTTATGACAATGGCTCAAGTTTCTTCAGGTATATTATTGTAGCAAATTGACATATGGTAATAATAACCAAAATTGTTTTATTTCAACATTAATAGTAGTTCTAAGAGATTAATAAGTCAGATGAAATAGGCTTTTTGAGTTCTTGCATTTTACACAAAGTTGTCTATTAGAAATAGTGCTGCTGTACCATCTGTGGAAGTTATTGTGAAGATATTTTATATATGCTGAATTTCATGCTCTAAAATTTTCTTCTTTGATGACTTAGATTTTAATTTTATGATATAAAAATAATAATTTTATATTCTATGGTTTAAGGGGTTCTGCCAACTATTTAATACAAGAATAATTAGAGTAAAATTCACATTAACCACAAGTATTAACAGAGCAAATTTTCACAAAATTACTAGCAAAATGTAGTGTTTAAATCAACGAGTTTATGCAGTGATAAATATATTTTTTCTGTAATATTGGTGGGTATTTTTTCCCTTACCATTTTTTTCTATTGTATCATCACACAACCATCTATCAACATCATATTATGAACATTTCTTTAATTTTTTTTCTTTTAATTACTTGAATGACATCACCTGCAACTAGCTGTCAAACTGAATGAGTAGATTCCTTTCAGAGTAGGTATTTATGCTCTGTCAGTGTCAAGCTACCCCAGACAGACTCTTATCATTTAGAATCAGAAGGAGCTTAACTAAGTTGCTATCCAAGTTTTACTGGCACGTAAATAGTTTAAATATTATTGACTATTTTAATGCTGGGTTTTCAGTCAGAAGCTGATTTAATATTGTCATGGTTTAACTCAGCTGGTAACTCAGCTTAGCCTAGGAGAAATACATATATATATATATTTAGTATCTGACATGAACTAATATAAAATAACCATGAGAAAAACATTTGAAGTAAATTCATTTTAGTGCAGTTAATCAGAAAATGGTTAAAATTGTGAATGTATAAATGTATCCATTGTGTTTCATAGCAGCATAGGGTATCGCAAGTTGGAAGGAACCCAAAAGGACATTGAGTCCAACTCCCAGATCCTTGCAGGACTAATTAAAACTAAATCGTATGACTAAAAGTGTCATTCTGTGATCTCTTACAGGTGTAAGATGGGCTGTGTAATACAGCAAATATCAAAATAGTGGGTTTTATTTTAGCCTGATACAAATATATCTACAATCCTGAGTTATTCTAGGTTTACTTCACCATAACTGAGACTAGCCCACAGCTATCAGGCCAGTAGCACAGCATAAATAAAACCAAGGTCTTTGTAGTTCCATCTGCTTTATTCAAACATGTTTCAATAAGAGAAGTGCACCAAGCATCCTGGTTTTGTTCTTTGACAACAGAAGTCTTCTCCAGAATGATATATTCCTTCTCAGTCTTTGGAATTTGTTTGCTTTGGTGGATTTTGTTGGCTTTTTTTTTTTCCTGTGTATCTTGAGATCACCACAGTTTCTTCCCCTGGCTACAGTGTTTGTGGATTTATTCTGCCACAGGAACATACTTTGGAAGGCAAAGAATCCTGGGAAAAGAGTGAAGGATAGTAGGTACGAGGTAGATCTACAGTCTGTTCAGAGATGCTGCATTGATTAATTGCTGTATGTAACAGCTTTACAGAAGCTGATTAATTTCCCTATTTTTCTGTATTAAAATGCAGACATTTCTCACTCAGTGGTAGGACAGACTTTCTTAGACATTACAGAAGAATTTTTAAACTGTGGATGAGAACATTGTCATTACTGTAAGCTGGAATTTAGCCAAGAAGATGGAATAAACACATCTATTCCTGGAAAAACCCTTATATCCAACTACTCAGAAAAATAAGATATATGTCTCTTTCAAAGTACTTTGAATTAATTAGTTATTTTTAGCATAACAGACCCAGCATGTGAGGACTATATAGAAGGATTGGCTTGGTACTGAGTAAAAGGAATACTTCTAAATTGAAGTGCCAGTGCATATTATAGTTTGTGGCAATCCTTCATGTCTACACAAGATCAAAATTTCAAGGGTATTTTTATTCTTTTCCTGTAGAACAGGTGAGTTTGTTTGTACACTGTCATCTGATTACAGTACTCTGCTTTTTCCTTACATTTCTCATTTTCCTGTGAAACATATCTCTATTATTACAGAATATAAATCTTCACAGGAGCATCCCATGTATTTTTATTTTGTTTTGTAGAGTTGAGCTTTTGTTATGGTATCATGTCTCAAATAAGCATTTTTAATAGGGTTTAGACTTTGTATTAAAAGCTTGGTGGTATGCTGCTCTACACTTCGTCTTACTCTGAGAAGCAGAGCGATCGTATTGCACCATGAAAGCAAAGGAAAACAAATATTTCAGCTACCCTGTTTGTCTGATATTGTGCCATGTTTTAAATATCCCTTGAAGATAGGTTTTGAAAGTCAGTTCACCCAGACATGTTGCCATCTGAAGTGATTGATGTTATTGTGTCTGATCCTAATCAACTGAGCCAGTCATCTATAGTGACATAGTAATAGAAATCTCTTCAGATGTTCCAAATTAGTTTATTAATGTATGTAAGTATAAATTCATACAAAGTGTAGGTGAATGGAGGTGTTAACATCGAAGAGTTAGCCAGCTGGGGGAGAGCTTCCTGAGTGAACACCAGTCAAGCACAGAAGATAACAGCTAGTCATCTAGTAGAACTATTGCAGCTTCAAAGAAAGGTGGGAGGGAGGAGGGAAGTCAAAATCTTTTCCTGAATGTGTTTAAGGTAAGTAGGTTTGGGCAAAGGGAGGCTCAGTCCTATTGAGATTTCTGGAGAATCCCCCCAAAGTGTACAACTATAAAATCTTTCTCACTAGATCAAGGTTTCCTCTGTGGTATGAACTGGTGATGTAGGACATGCAGGAAGAAATAGTTATTCGTTAGGGGATGCAGGGAAGAAAAAAGATCAAAACAACTGAATATGAGCAGAGATTTCTAATCAGACTTGCAGTTCTGATCTCGGTGTAAATAAACTAACTCTGATTTTTCATTCATGTCTCTATTCTGTAAAGCATTTTTAATTCTTCAGTCTATTCTGGATGTCAAAAGTAAATATTTTTATATTAACCTGGTTTTAGATTAGGTGATCTCAGTATACTGTCTGACATCGGTATTTCCTCGCATAACTGATGAAGCTAAACATTGAGTGACCAGAACACTAATTAGGACCCAGTTCCTCAATCTGTTACTAACAGGCACCTGGGGGATATGAGAGTATGCCTGATGCTTCACAGGTCAGTTTTGATTGCAGGTACTGTGAAGATTAGGAAAACAAAAAATGCCATTGCGAAGCATAAGTATCCTGAGGAAGTTTCTGACAGCTCCCCAAAACATGGTTTCAAGAAAGGCAAATTCTCATAATACTGTTGATTTTCAAAAGCTACGTGCACTTACTGGACACATTAAAGGCTGTGCCTGGTTTTAGCAAGCTTGCTTGGAAAAATTTGGGTTTAGGAATGTGTGAGCGGTACGTGATCTTTTAACTGTTCAGCATCCAGTTTAACTGGTTTTCACACTGCACTTTTTCTAAGTGCTTTATTAGTAAATGTATCCACATTCATCGTGAGCAATCTGGAGTCTCATAACCATGTTGTTACAAGCCTTTACTGCATCACATTAGAGGACAGTAATATGTGCCAGGGAAGGAAAGAGGTAGTGTTTGCTGTCAAGAATGGGCTGAGCTTTGGGACTGATGTGGACATGTGCTGAGAGGACAGTTAATGTGCAGCTATCTTCTTTCTGTACCTTTTCATTCCTTTTGGTGTGCCTACTATGTCCAGGGCTATTATAAGGGAACATTAATGTGCTTAGTGGAAAACCGCTGTGGCTGCTGTTTTATGAAGTTGGTTTGGTTCCCAAATGTGTATGACAGTACTAGGAATAATAACAGGTTGGTCCATTAGTTTTTTCCAGCAGAATAGCCTAGCATCACGTATTTAAATTGCTATCAGTTCAATTTGCTAACTCCTCCTCTGTTGATTTGGCAGAGATGACCAAGGAACAGAATGCTGTTGTCCATTTAACTGATTTAAAAAAAAAAAAGATCCCTCTATGTGGAGAGCTAGAGCTGGAATAGAAGATTCTACTCAAGCGAGATGTCCAAGGACTGAACCCAGTCTTGCTAAGCACATGTGACATAGGTGCAGGGAGGATGTAGGTTGTCTTTTGTTTGAAAGTGTAAAGGTTAGAGAGAGCACTCACCTAGAAACAAATACCTCCATTTCCTAGGACCAAGGGACCACCGAAGGGAGTCAAGAAGAAGGGAGTCTTGCTTCAAGTAAGCCAGCGTACTGGGAAAAATGACGGATTAATGAAATACGAAGTTAGGGGCAGGACAATGTACAAGAGCTCCACCTGTCTGAAGGTATTCCTGGGGCCCAGCTCTTGAGACAGGGACAAGAATGCACCTTTACCACTTCCTGATCAAATTCATTATTTAAATGCTTTTATATAATGATGAGCAAGCTTACTGCTGCTTAAAGCACCTCTTGCACTATCTCTTATCATTGGAGCCTTTTCGCTGCAAAAGCATGCCTGAAGTGCAACATTGCAGGAAATAGTGTTGCAGTCGTGTGTGTGTACCTGATTTTGTGGCTTTTAGCTTCTGATCAGCTGACTTAATGACTTCTTCCCTGGCAGTGCCCTATGCTGAATCACATTTTTGAATGGCCACCTTTCCTTATTCATTGCACTGACAGTGCAATCCTCAAGTCTCTGTTTGCGGATCTCATTCTGGACCCAGATGCTGAGAATTTTGAAGTGGTGGCACTTAGTGTTAATTTAATGTGATAGAAACATTAACATCAGGCAAGTTCACGCCTTTCTAATGTTGCTTGAGACGTCATTGTTATGGATTATGATCAAATGTCCCATTGTCAATGCTGCAAAATTCTTGTAATTTGCAGCTGCTAAATAGATATGAGATTAAATAATGTTTGTATTTACTCACTTAGGAAGACAGTAGTGATTGCCTAATAATGTTTTTCCCCTATAACAGTACTAAAACATAATTTCAATGAGTGAAGTCAAAGTCAGATACTGTAAGTTGTCAAGAGTATGAAGTGTGGACATAAACATACGAAATCCTGCAGTAATGTTACTGGTTGAACAACTTTCCAGTTCTATTTGAGTCCTTTGCACAGACATAGAATCATTTGTCTTACATAAAAATAATTATTTTTATATATGTAGGCTATGATCTTTTATGACTAAAGAACAGTCTTCACAAATTTTGATGTTTTTATTATATTGGAAATAAAACCAGCCACTGGTTGATTCAGAAGTGTATTATCTTTTATTATGCAGCTCTTTCAGTATTGTCCATAAAACAAGGCAACCATCAAAGCGGTGTATTGCTACTTTAAGTCTGACCTGCAGTTTTGTTTCCCCACTCATAATTATTTTACACACATTACAAACCTAAAAGAACTGTGTTTCTTGCTGGATATATATGTATAGGAGAAAGTGCATATTGGCCTTGGGATGGCTACTGGATGTCTCCTATATAATCTTGACTTTTCTCAGATTCCAAGTAAATGAAGCTAAAGCTGTAGTAATTGCTTTCCTAATGTGATTAATAGTGGCATATTTGTGCAATTGGGCTGTGACCCAGCAAAACACTTAAGCACATGCTTATCATTGAACATGTGAGTAGTTTTGAGGAAATCAATACTAGTCTCACTGCTGGGTCCTATTTTTGCCTTGAAGCACTTTGCTATATTTGGCTTTTGGTAAATAAAGAAGCTAAATTCTTGAAAATGCTCTATTCTTAATTACAAAATATGTTTCAGTCATGCATTTGACAAGTTTTAATTAAAGTAATTTTATATAAATTATATGACACTTGATTTATGTACCCAATATACATTTATGTGCTTAGAATTTATCACAATGTCTTCTCAGTATATAAACATTATTGTGTTTATGTTCTGTAAAAGCAATGAAGTCACAATATTATCTTATAATAACATTTCATCTTGCTGTTAAGTCTTTGGTGAAAAATGTAGTGAAGTATTCAGGGGCTTTCATTATATACTGCACACCTGGTAAATAGATTAATATTTTCTGCATATACAGTGAAAGTCCAGGTATTTAGCAAGTGTTAATATCCCACGGAATTAATTCATCATTTTGCTGTAGATGTAAATGAATGCTAACTTGATATTGGAAAGAATAGGAATCAATATAGGGAACCTGAGTTAAGACTAACCTTGTTCAGAACCAAAGTACTGTTTCATACTGTGTTTTGAGCTGCATTGGAAAAAAAATGTTCTTTTTCTGCAAGGAGGGGTTTTTGTTTTTTTTTTTTTCTGAAACCTGAGTATCTGGCTTGAGTGTGTTCCAATAAAAAACCCAAACACAAAGAAGCTGCTGTTTTAGGCTGTGAAAATACTTCATGAATTTGATCATGAGGGATTATTTTGGATTTGTTTGACTATTGAAAGAAATTTTTTAAAAGTAGACACAGTCAACTGTTGTTCCACCGCCATGGAATGTACTGGCATCAGACACTTTGGAATGCAGGTATCTGAATCAGCAGTAACAGTTATTCAAGCAGAATAAATTTCAGGATGGTTAGATTTTTTAGGGGGGAATTTCAGCTGTGATACTTACTTCAGCATAATGGGCCATCACAAATTACCAGATTCATTCAGAAAAGCAATGGCTGTGTATTTGAATTCTCAGTGACTGTATACTGATATTAAAGATCATCTAGTTCCAAACCACTGCCATGGCCAGGGACACCTTCCACTAGACAAAGTTGCTCAGAGCCCCATCCAAGCTGGCCTTGAACATTGCCAGGGATGGGGCAGCCACAACTTCTCTGGGCAATCTGTGCCTGTGCCTCATCCCTCTCACAGTGAAGAACTTTTTTCCTAATACATAAACTGAATCTCCCCTCTTTCAATTTAAAGCCATTCCCACCTTGACCTGCCCACATGCCCTTGCAAAAAGTCCCTCTCCAGCTGTTAAAGTCCCTCTCCAACTGATTAAAGGAGACCTGTAGGTCACTGTTTTCCACTAGAGCCTTAATGACCCTGCTGGATATTCTGCTCTTAAACCTGTGTTTATTCATATAAAATTATGAAACAGAGATTAAAATTAATATAGTTCTCTACTATTTGTAATCCATGAAACATGCTTAAAGAAAAAAGTATTCTTTCTTCTTGTTTTACCTTCATCAATGATGTGACATTTGTAGTCCATATATTGCCTGTAAAGTAGATTGTATGCTCTATGGCTTGTCCTCAGACTTGCAACAGGTTTTCAATTTATATGCTGAGACCACCCCCCCCCCCCCCAAATAGTCCTAGATAAGCAGTTTAAAACAAAGGCTGAAAAACAGCAACTCAGTGAGAAAATACAGAAGATATTTACTGAGAGGGAAATCTTTAATTTCTGAAATGGATGAGGAGCTGACAGATGCTGCTTAAGTATTTGGTTGATGTGCTTATATTTCTTTCTACATAGAGGATGTAGACTGTAGCCTTTAGCAGAAGCAGAATGGTGATGAGTTGGAATTTGAAGAGCCCATAGAGGAAAGAATTGCAAATAATCAAGATAAAATGAGCATGGCACATCCATGTTTGTCATTTGAAAACAGTATTCATGTGGTGGTTTTAGGTCTGTATAATCAAAGACAATTATTTAAACAATTTCAATTGAAAAATAAAATCTAAGTGGTTCTGAAGAGGAAGATGGAAGACCCAGGAAACTATAGACC
>NW_009936078.1:0-4516 GCF_000696875.1 Nestor notabilis | reverse complement strand
GGCTGCACCAGTCTGGCACAAAAGGGCTTGGACAGATCTCCACACAGCCCTGGGCACACCATGTACTTTAGTTTATATTACCATTATCCCCTCTCATATAAACAACCTGTAGCTATTTTACTTTTTATGCAGTGGCCCCGATTTCCCTCATTTTAGACCCTTGTTTGGTAATTTCATCCTTGCTCACTGGCCCTGCAAGACAGAATTCCCTTTTACTTGCACTCAGAGAGTGAGTGATACTGTTGCTCACCCTGAGACTTCCTTTTCTATACCTTTAATGCATATAAATGTCTTCTGAATCTGTTTTATTCCTTCAGCCCAAGCTAGGATTGATCAGCCACTTCCCTGTCCTGTTTTGCCCAAGGTCTGAGACTTCCTGCGTGATCATAGAACCAGGTGAGGGTTAGCTATCTGCAGGCTCACTCTCTCTGAACAGCTGGGGGACAGATTCTTCAACTAACATAGAATCTTTTTTGCTTTCTGAGATGCAAAAGTCTTTGGAATTGCATTTTTTGTAATTTTCATGTTGCTTGTGTGAAAGATTGCTTTGCAGTTTACAAATGCTTTATTGTGAGTAGCTGATTTAGTAATTCTGTTTGTTTGGAAATTGTTTGTGAGCATCTCTTCCCTCTGAAGAAAAACCCCAAGATTACAGTTTTTTAATTTCAGAAGAGTTAAATTCTTAGAATTATTTTATGTTAGTTGTGATTGATCCTGTATGTTTGGTTGGTTAATGACAGAGTGCATTGTTTTGCTCTCAAAGTGGAATTTTTTTAACTATAGGATAACAAATAAAACATCACGTTGTCAATAATGAAAAAAATGCCACATTTAAACCCAAGTACTTCTCTTGTAGAAACATTTTAATGAAGAACAGCTATTTCTACACATTTTTATGGAAAGAAAAACACTTAAGAGAGAACATTTCCAATATGACATGGCAAAAGCGGAAAAGCTCTAGGATATGAATGAGAAAACATTGCTTTTTTTGGTACTCAAGCCATCTTTGCTATTCTAAGAAGGCCATATACAATCTGCTATTTATTTTGTAATTACAGGCATAAGCAGTATATTTATTAGATGGTTTTCAATAAATGATAAAATTACTGGTTCTCTTTAATGCTGAAAATTGCAGAGTATATACTTCTCTAGTGCACTCATTAGGTCTAAAAAAGGCTGTGTCATGCTTTAAAGTCAAGCAATTTAACCTTGCTTAATATCTTAATGAATGATGGGCCTTGAAAACATAATTTTTATTCAATATCTCCAAGAGATTCAACATTTCAGATCATAACAGATGTGTAGGACATTCATATACTGAATTTTGTATACTTTCTATTTCTATTGCCAGCAGATGCTTCAGACCTCCCCAGTTTAAGGAAAACTGCCTTTTTTTCAGTCTTCAAACAGATTAAAAAAAATTAAAAATCTACCATTTTTGTCACAGAAGGAAACAAAATAACTCAGCATGTATGGAGCAGCTATAGATGAGCACAGTGGTTTTGAGCACTAGTTTTCAAAGCAACTGGGGCAGCAGAAGGGTAAGGACAGGATACCCATTTCAGAGGTAATGAAAAATCCATTAGCCAAGAGGGGTGACAGCAGTAAAAACCACTGACACCAAATTTGGTGCACTGACACCAAATCTAACAGAATTACTCAGAAAAAAAAAAAAAAAAAAAAAAAAAAAAAAAAGAAAGAAAAAGAAAATCATAGCCAACTATATTCCTACAGTCGCTTCTAAAAATTCTTTGAAGTGGATTATCCACTGCAGCACTAAGGCACCTATTCCTGATGTTTTTCAACCTAATGAAATCCATCACTGTGTTTTAGACACTTAAATGATTTATCTCCTGCATGGAAGAAATGTTACAGTGGCATGCTCGAGGCTCACATCTTTGCTCACCTCCTGACTACCAGAACCGAGAATAAAAATGGCCCTTCACTTTTTTCCTGCTCACCTGGCCCAGTGGCTGCTCTGTAACATTTGCACCTCTTGTACTCCAGTAGTGTTACAGCAATTTAGGTATTTAACTATTCCCCAGATTGTCAGAGAAACACTGAACTTGTGAATGTGATAAGAAGTCAATCCAGCCCACATTCTCTCTTGCCACCCCTCAGCAGTTCCTGACCCTTTTTTCCCTTCCATTTGCATGCTTACCAAGGCTACATCACATGCTATAGAACCAAGTCACCAGCATCAGTTTCAGTATTGCAACGCCTGTACTGGAGTTTAATATCATTTTGACAGGTGTTGATGATAAAAAATGTACTGATTGAAGCACACATGATATTTTTGGCACTGAATAGTGGTCTTTCTTGCAGGCATTTCATAAATGCCATAAATATGGAGAACATATCCTTTTGTACTGAGTATATGATATTGCTTTTTTTGACAAAATTGAAGTAGGTGTTCGTTGGCGTGTCATGGGTAGCAGATGGTAGGAGTAGAAAAGGCAATGTAGTTCTTTCATCCTTGTCCAGCTTTTGCCTTGGTTTCCCCAAGTAGTGCCTGATTTAAATTTCAGAAGGTTTTAGGTTTTTCAGGCTTGCTGGGGTGCCTCTTTCCTAGGAGAAACTTTCAAATATCCCTCTAATGAGCAGTAATGGACTTAAACTCTAACTGCCCCATTACTGTAACTTTGTTTCTTGCTTAACTACCTCTTCCAGAGTTTTGTGTAAATAAAATAACTTGTATCAGTTGATTACTCATTGTTGTATACATGTTGGTTTATCAGTACATGTCATCTGTTTGGGTTTCTCTAACCACATGGTTTCCTTGAGGAATTCTGTAGTTTTTCTTTGGGTGGTATCTCTTCTTCTACCTCATTAGAGCAGGCTACATTTCTGCACTCCTCAGAATAAAGCAAAATTTTTACCACTACAGAATTAATGCTGATTCATTTTTAGCAGGCCATGGTAGTATTGAGCATTAAGTAGGCCCCTGAAACATTTCTGCAAGGAGTTGCAGGACAATGATTCAGTTTTCATATCTACAAACGCTGTCAGGAAGACTGGTGATCAGGTGGTTTTGCATTGACTCACTCTCTCACAGCATTTCTAATCTCACTAAGTGTGATAAAGTATTAATATAATTTGCCACATGAACTTAACACTAATACCCTTCTTTCTGGAATTAAAAAAACCCACCCAAACATGTCCTTTCAACATTTTAGAAGATTTTACCTTTCAGTTTTCATTAACTGTGCACTTAAAAGGAAAATGAAGCACATCCTGTTTTTGCAAATTTCCTTTTCATACACATTAAGAGCTTTTGTGACAATTTTCAGGTCTGAGGGAAATCTTGTATGTCCAAAAGCTCATTTATTTACTTTCATAGCCATAGAAATCACAGTGCTACTTCAGCAGAGAAAAGTGGAGAAGGACAAAGATTGTTACTTAAGAGTTTCTGGAAAAGTATTATGGTTAACATGAGATGATAATATGTATGGATTTTAAGCTAAACCAAATTCACAGTCTGAATAGAGTTGCACTGCCAGAAAGGTACTTTTTAACTGCATATATTTTCCCCTGAGAATAGGTATAGAGAGTGAACACCCTGTAGTGCTGTAATATGCCTTTGCCATCAGGCAATTGTTTTAATTATATCCAGTTTCAATTATATTGGTATATCTTTACAACTATATGGCTTTTATAGTTTTGTTAAGTTGTAATATTTCTGTGAATCACTGTTTTCGTCAGGAGAACAGACACATCCTCACTTTTTTTATCTGGAAGAAGCAATAAGATGTGTAGACTGGCATAGAAACATAACCAAATTGCCTCTTCCTTTTCATTCCCAGTCAAAAGAATGAAACATAGTTCAATGCTCAGATAAATAACAGTAAACAAGCAAATAAAAAGGCTCAATACACATTTATAGCTATATAGATATTTATATTTATAGCTATTTTATATATATAGCTATTTATAGCTATTTTTAGATATACTGGGGGAGGAGAGAGAGAGAGAAACAGATGGGATTATTGTTGCAAGCTCCTATTCAAATGCTCCTGGTTTGTGACTAGATCAAATCCTGTATTAGGTGTCATGGATCCAGGACTGTTCAAATTATTCTGAGTTGCTTCCAAAACATTTGGTGGGAAAAGAAGCTTGGAAATCTTGTCTTCTCTTGGCAATTCGAAACTACTGTCACTGAGGAAAAGGAGAAGTAAAGAAAAGGCACTGTTGTGTCTCCCCAGAGGAGTCCAGGGCACTGCAAAGAGAAGCTAATCTGATCTGGAAGGTGTTCATTGATATAAGCATCTCACCGTTTGTAGATATTTATACCTGAACCATCAAGCAGAACATCTCATTTGGCTCATGTGAGTTTAAGCTCATCTTTTCAGAGGACCACATGCATCTAAATAACCTAGGTTTATTTTTCTTCTGAATATGAAAGGATTAGCAGTACAAAAGTCTGAGACTTTTAGGTATAATATATTATGAGTCAGTTTTAGAGGAAATAAAATCAGACCACTGATAAGACTTGTGCAAAGCATTTGACACTGTCCCA
>NW_009936077.1:214663-226490 GCF_000696875.1 Nestor notabilis | reverse complement strand
AAGGAAAGGAAAGGAAAGGAAAGAAAAAAGGGTAAGGAAAAAGAGAAATGGAGGAAACCAAAAAGCCCCTCCCCTCTGGATTTTCTATTATACAGTATTGTGTAGACCTTGACAAAATGTATGTCTTTTGTTGCTGAATAACATCCATAACATTTTATGTTCTGAGGTCTTTGGGGTGTGAAAACTTTAAAGTGGCACAAAAAAAATTTGAGGCTTACACAAAGAATTTTTAAAAAACTAACTTTGGTTGAAAGGCTTCTTGCTGTGTATTCTCTCCTATGTTTTATGTTTGTTTCATAGATGAATAATTTCAGTATTTTTTTTCCTGCCTTCTTTAAAATGGCATTACTTTATTTCAGTTTGAAATAGAAAAAAGCAACTGAAAAAAACAGTTTTGCAAATGATGCTCAATTATAGTTCTGAACCCCTGTTTGCTCAGCTAGGCTTCATTGATCTTTCATTTGAATTTATACTGCATTCATTTAACAGTGTGGATGGGTTTGCTTTCTTGCTTTTTTAAAAAAATCTTACTCTGCTTTGCAGCATTTAACATCAGAATCTATTAAAAATGTTAGTAAATGAACCAAATTATAGTTGGATGTCATCCAGATACTATTTGTAGATCCTTGGTTGCAATCCCTTGGTTGGTTCCTGTGGGCTTCCAGCTGTAGACTGAATAGAATTAATGCCTTCCCCAACTTGTTTCTCCAGAAAGACTGTGTGGTTTTCCTCCCTCCTTCTTAAAAAAAAACCAACCAAAAACCCAACAAGCCTCTGAAATGAAAACAAAAGGCTGCTGCAGGAGCACAGCATCACTTTAAAAAGAATCACTTTCATTTGTCAACACTTGTTATGTACGTCCTTAGAACATTTTTGTTGTGTCAAGGGGGGTGTATGTGATATTAAATGCAGGCTCTGCTTTAATTAGCTGCACGCTCATACTTTAATACAGCATAATGTATTTACAATTTGATAAGACAGGAGATAGAGCTGATTAGCAGTTTAGGGAATTAATCCTTCACTGAATATCTTGTACTTGCACTGATCGTGAGAGCTATTCTGAAGCTCCTTATATTTAAAATTGTAATCTATAATATCTCCTAAACCAGCAATTTTTCAAAGTTAATTATAAGTCAGTCAGTAGTTGTGGGTAATTATATGCAGACTTAGTTTTTATCTTATATTTGTTGGTGAATAATATATCAAATAACTTAGTGCACACACTGTAATCTGCATAACCCACCTAATGTACTTACTAATCTGAAAAAGGTAGGGTGAAATGTGATCAAAGTACCGTAAGTGTTTGAGTACACACAGCTACAGAAAAGAGCTATCAAGATCATAGCACAAACCACACAACCAAACTTTCTCTCCGCTGGCCTGTCATCAAAATCACTAATGTCAATGAGAGCCTTCTTTTTGCCATTAATATGTTCTGTAAGAAGCTGTGTGGGCCAAACCCCCTTATCTTTTGGCCACATAAACCAGCTGCAGAACTAGAGATGTTTTCCTGAGCATGGGATTGAGCATGAGCAAGGATGGGGAGGCCAAGGGGCACATATGGGGCCTCGTGGCAGCAAACTCCATTTCTTTCCCAGTGCGGCTCCTTACACAAATACTATTTATTCTATCCGTTGTACAGGATAATAGGATTTAGCCCTCTGCATTAAAGTAATACCCATTAACTATGATCTTTTCATTCATCAGTCCATTCTAATGGGAATAATCTGTACCGGGGGAATGGGAGAGGTTAACACTGGCTTCTTGGAGTCAGCTGCCAGAACACAATTATAGTACAATACGTCTCAGGTAGCCTCGCAGGAGGTAGTGTTACAGGGTAATGAGGGTGAGCTTAACTTCTAAAATACCCAGTCATTTCTAAGATTTATTAAAGCCTTAAGTTGGTTTTTTGCCCCATTTTGAAGCACTCCATCAATAAAAAATATCTATAGCAAAGTGTGTAGAGTGCCTTTACACAATGTTCAGTGTCTCAAAACAGTAGCTGTTAGGCAACATAGTGTGGTTGGTTTTATTTCTTTTCAACCTAAGTTAGAGGCCTCTGGAACTGCATTTTGTCCTTATGGGACAAAACAGGTAACAACAAAGTAATTGTAATTGTTCAGTGACATAGAAATGCAGCAAAATTTGAGGGAAAACAGTAACATGAACTCATGGAAAAAAACTAGCTAATGTTAATGTGCTAAGTGTGGCTGTTAGAGAAAAATGGTAATCCAACAGGAATCCTAAACTGAACATACTCTGCTTCAACCTGATACTCTGCATGTTCTTTGCCTCAGCTGTTTCTGTGAAATGTAAAGCAAAAGATTCACACTGGATGGCTGAACTGAATGGGAATACTGAGAAGTTGGACTAAAGTGAGGGGAAATGGCCTTTATATAACTGACATCCTCAAACAGCCATACATATTTCAAGAAATAGCATGGAAAGTCAAATCACCCAAAATTCCCAGACAAAGAAACAGCCACTTAAGACATTTGAATTTGTATACAAACCTGAGCTTCAAATGAGCAGAAATGGAGGTAGTAGGCTGTTAAAGTCATCAAAATATAAACAGGCACAAGGAATCCTGGATCCCCTAATCTTCTAGCTGGGACAAACTGAGGGACTTCTGGATGAGAGGCACTGAAACATCTAAAAAAGCTTCAGCTGCTACTTATAGCCAAATATTGTTTTATACCTGCTTTGGTTGTAATCGCGTGTTTTCATTTTTGTAATTAAAGCACAATCTTCAGATCTTGTTGAATAAACCTTCAACGATGTTATAATTAAGGCTGCCTTAAGGTGACAGGCAAGGTGAATGAGAATGAAATGGCAAACATAAGGCACGCGGTCTCCAGAGAGGCAGCAAGTTGGAGTGGAGCAAGATGTGCAGGCAACTGTGAAAACAAGCTCAACAGGCTTTGCACAGGCCTGGAAAGGGCCAGCCTGGGGACTGCTGCTGCCACATGCCAGCTTTGGGGAGAAGTTACCTGCATAATGAGCAGAGATACTCCACAGCTTTGGGTGAACCCAAAGCGTGAAATGTTGTGGCATGGCCACAGTTCTATCAACTGAATAACGACATTACAGTGTGACATGGCAAGTTCCTGTGCCTTTGTTTTCAGTGTTATTACATGGCTGAGCAGTCAGAGAAACTGCTGCAGGTCCTGAGAGGGGCTCTTGGCAAGTCTAATAGGCTAAAGGGGAATTCCATTGATTCTAGGCCCAGAACTGAATTCATTTTTACTTCTGTTTTATCGAACAAACCACCTCAAACTTCTACTGAGCAAACAGCGCCCTCAGTCCTTACTATTTTACAATAGAAACCTCTGACTTTCTCCCTGTGAGCCTAGTTCTGTGAGGTGCTGAGCACTCTCTGCCCTCCCTCCCCCCAAGATTCAGTGGGAATCAGGTTTCGCTCAGCGTGCTCAGGTGCACTACAGGACTAATTTTAATAATTAATCTATTCCCCCCTTTTTTTTTTTCCTAAGTGGTTAATCAAAGACAAGGGCTGATATAGGAACAGCCTCCACTCATAGCATCTCCAGGGAACCATTTCTCCTTAAAGATATTTGTAAAAGTATTTTTAGCTTTCTTAAATTCTAGAAATGTTGTGGTATATTTATGAACAAATGGTAGAAAACTTAACATATATTTATGTGAAACAGACATTGAATAAGGGCAGTTATTATGATCTCATGAAATCAAGATTCTCAAGATAGGGGCAACTACATTTATGTGTCTGTGTAACCCAGAATAATCTCCTAGGAGCCACAAATCTGGATGAGCTAGTTTTTATTCTAAACCCATGACTGAGTTTGAAGTGCAGATGGTAAGTGGTACATCTCTCTAGGGGACATCACCTTTGTGAAGGGTCACAAGGATTTAGGATTTAGGAGTGACTTCTGGCTCTGTTAAACCAAATATAGAACTCCTTTTAAAAGGAGCCCTGTTAAGGCTTTACACATCACAGAGACTGGCATTCTCAAAGGACTTAAAGGCAACAGTGGACACTGCTCTAGGTATCACTCTGGATTAGCACTTGCATGTATATGAGATCTCACTTGGCGTGTTATGTACATTTCTGGTGTCCGTAACATAAAAAGGACATGGAGCTGTTGGAGCAAGTTGGAGGGGACCACGAGGGGAACTTTAGGTTAGATATAAGGAAGAAGTTCTTCACAGTGAGGGAGGTGAGGCACGGGAATAGGTTGCCCAAGGAAGTTGTGAATGCTCCAACCCTGGAGGCGTTTAAGGCCAGGTTGGACAGAGCCTTGGGCAACATAGTTTAGTGTGTGGTGTCCCTGCTCATGGCAGGGGGGTTGGAACTAGATGATCTTAAGGTCCTTTCCAACCCTAACTATTCTGTGATTCTATGATTCTATGTTAAGGGGGCTTGAGCACCTCCTTCCTGTATGGAGACAGGCTGAGAAAGTTGGGGCTGTTCAGCCTGGAGAAGAGAAGACTGTGTGGAGACCTCATAGCAGCCTTCCAGTATCTGAAGGGGGCCTATAAGGATGCTGGGGAGGGACTCTTCATTAGGGACTGTAGTGGTAGGACAAGGGGTAATGGCTTCAAACTTAAACAGGGGAAGTTTAGGGCAGATATAAGGAAGAAGTAACTTACAGTGAGGCTGGTGAGGCACTGGAATGGGTTGCCCAGGGAAGTTGTGAATGCTCCATCCCTGGCAGTGTTTAAGGTCAGGTTGGATAGAGTCTTGGGTAACATGGTTTAGTGCGAGGTGTCCCTGCCCATGGCAGGGCATTAGGAACTAGGTGATCTTAAGGTTCTTTCCAACCGTAACTATTCTATGACTATGATTCTACGATTCTATAATGGATGCATGTTGTGGTCTAGAGCAGGATAGTGAAATTTTCCTGCAGCTGTGTTTTGGGGATCAACATGGTACAGTTCTCATGTTCACAACTGTGATGTTGGTTGGTAAGATGCAGCAGGCACCCAAGGAAGAGTTCAGAGCTCTCCGGAGTGGTACAAATCCTATAATCAGATCTAACCCACAGCCACAGCATTGGTCTGGATAATTTCCTCTTGTAAAGAAATTCACAGGAGAGAAAAAGCAACTGCAAATTCAAAAAAATTTCCTGGTGCTTTCCTAATCATCCTGTCAACAATAAGGAGGTTTTGCCAATGGAATTAGCCTGGGCAGGTCTGTTCAATCAATCACATGTATTTTAGGATACGATGGGAGAAGCCGTATGTTGTGTTAACCTACCTCCACTTAGAGCTAGGATGGTCCTGTAAGTCCGTTTGCAGATTTCCATCCCTCTCTCTGTCTCAACGCTACCAGGGATCAGGTTAGGAAAGTTAAAGCCCTAATAGAATTAAATCTGGCCAGGGCAACAAGAAAAGCTTCTACAGGTACGTTGATGATAAAAGAAAACTTGGGCACTTTCCAGAAGGAAATGCAAGACCTGATTACCTGGCATGTGGAGAAGGTTGCGGTAGTCAATGACATTTTCCTCAGTCTTCACAGGCAAGTGCTCCAGTCACACTGCCCAAGTTGCTGAAGGGAAAGGCAGGGACTGGGATAATGAAGCACCACCTGCTGTAGGAGATCAGGTTCAAGAACCTCTAAGAAACTTGAAGGTGCACAAGTCCATGGGACCTGATGAGAGGCATGCATGGGTCCTGAGAAAAATGGCAGATGAAGTGGCCAACCTGATATCCATCATATTTGAGAAGTCGTGGCAGTCTGGTGAAGTTCCCACCATCTGAAAAAGGGGAAACAGAACTCCCATTTTTTAAAGAGGGAAAAAAGGAAGACCCAGGGCGAATTACAGGCCACTCAGTCTCACTTTGGTGCCCAGCAGGGTCATAGAGCAGATAATCCTGGAGACTATGCTAAGGAACATGGAAAACACGGAAGTGACTGGTGACAGACCAACATGGCTTCACTAGGGGCAAATCATGCCTGACAAATTTGGTGGCCTTCTATGATGGGGTTACAGCATTGGTGGATAAGGGAAGAGCAACTGACACCCTGGACTTGTGCAAAGCATTTGACATTGTCCCACATAACATTCTTCTCTCTAAATTGGAGAAACATGGATTTTACAGATGGACCTGTCTGGGTGGTCACACTCAGAGTTGTAGTCAGTGTTGTGTCCAAGTGGAGACCAGTGACAAGTTGCATTCCTCAGGGGTACGTACTGGGACCAGCGCTGTTTAACATCTTTGGTTAACATTTTTTAACACCGTGGTTGGTGCCATGGACACTGGGATTGAGTTCGCCCTCAGCAAGTTTGCTGATGACATGAAGCTGTGTGGTGCGGTCGACACACTGGAGGGAAGGGGTGCCACCCAGAGGGACATGGACAGATTTGAGAGGTGGGCCTGTGCAAACCTCATGAAGTTCAACAAGGCCAACTGCAAGGTCCTGCATGTGGGCCAGGACAATCCCAAGCACATATACAGGTTGGGCAGAGAATGGATTGAGATCAGCCCTGAGGATAACGACTTTGGTCCGTTGGCTGACAAAAGGCTTGATGTGACCAGGCAATGTGCACCTGCACACCAGAAAGCCAGCTATATCCTGGCTTGCATCAAGTGCACAATCACTTTCAAGGGAGGTGATTCTCCCCCTCTACTCTGCTCTGATGAGACCTCCCTGTAGTACCGCGTTCAGCTTTGGGGTCCTCCAGACAAGAGGGATGTGGAACCTGTGGAGGTGAGTCCAGAGTAGGGCCATGAAGATGATAAGAGGGCTAGAGCGTCTCTTCTATGAGACAGGCTGAGGGAGTTGGGGTTGTTCTACCTGGAGAAGAGAAAGATCCTGGGAGATCTGACAGCAGCCTTCCAATACCTAAAGAGGGCCTACAAGAAAACTGGAGAGAGACTTTTACAAGGGCGTGTAGAGATAGGACAAGGGGTACTGTCCTTAAACTAGAAGAGGGTAGATGTAGATTAGCTTTTAGGAAGAAGTTCTTCACTGTGAGGGTGATGAGACACTAGCACAGGTTGTCCAGAGAAGCTGCAGATGCACCTGGAAGTGTTCAACACCAGGATGGATGGGGCTTCGAGTCACCTGGTCTAGTGGAAGGTATCCCTGCAGGGAGCTGGAACTAGATCTTTAAGGTCTTTCCAACCCAAACAATTCTGTGATTCTATGACTATTTGGTTCTTTTCCCCAAGATTAGGGTCCAGAAGAGCACTGAGAATCAATCTCATCAATTGTCTAAGAAAATTACAAACTTCACTGTTGATTACTATCTGTATTTTGCAAACTAAGTAATAATATAAAAATGAGCACGTAGGTCTTAAAATGCTATATGTTCCAAGCTGTTGGAGTTCTGTTAATAGCACATTGCTTAGCAACTGCTATATTTAAAATAGGTTCTTAATTTCACTGTTAAATGTCCGTATTTTACATACTGAAAGAGTAACATAATGTTCTATCCTTAAGTAAATATGATGTTAGTGCTTCACACTACATGAAACTCTTCCTGTGTAGGTACGGAATGATAGTTATTTTTAGTTGCGCACTGAGTGGTATGAAATACACAAAATTTAATAAAACATGCAAAACATCTGCCTGCAAATAAAAATATTTGCACTCATGTTGAAGAGTTGTAGTTTCTTTCATAATTAATTACAATTAAATGGTAAGATTGAGTGAAGTGATATATTTTAATTTTGCTCCATCAAGGTAGCTGACAGCTGTCAAATTTGGCAACTAAGAAATCTTTTTTTCCTTCTTCTCTCCCTTTTTTTAAGCAAGACAAAAGAGCACTCGAAAGCTGAGAGGAAAATGGTCCATCTTTCATGGTGGTAGCTCACTTAGCACCTGGACATCAGGTAAAATGAAACAGATCACGATAGGGCATTCAAGAAAATTTTGTCCAACATTTTTTTGTTGAAAAATGTCAGCTCATTAGCACTAAAAGACATTTACTGTTTTAGACTGTCACCTGGAAAGGCTTCCTGACTAGGATGGCTTTTCTGATTAAAACCAGAAAGGACATACCTGAACAATGAAAATCCCCATGGACAGGGCATTTATCCAGGATGTTGGAGGCACAGGAACAATTTTCTGTTATACTTAATATTCAGACTAGGCTATGACCCTTAGTGTCTCCAACCTCTGTTCCAGCTATTCACTGCTATTGCTCTGTCAGCCCTGCTGGATCTATTCCATGCCATATAGTAATTAAATATTCACTGGAGCAGGGAGACCTGGATTTCCCTCATCCCCCCATTCCTTATCCAGGACTATGTGAAGACAGTTCTCTTTTTTTAACAGTGGAGTAATTGTTTAATATGAGACTGCATTTTTGAGGCTGCCTCCAATACACATGTATTTATATAATGAAAAAGGAATTGGTAGTTTCATATATGATATCCTTGTGTAAAAGATACACTCCAGCCTTTCAAAAGTTGTTAAAACACTTTAAATGCTAGCTTTTTGAGGCTCTCTAGTGTTACAAAGAAGAGAAGGTATAAGAAAGAGGCAGCTAATTCTAAAGATTCAGACATACTAGTTCTGATTCAGTCTGAGCACTTTATATTCAAACTTCAAAACCGAAACCCCCAAATCATTCCCTTTTCCTTTCTTAGTCTCTGTCTCAATAATTGATGAAACCATCTATATGCTGATGTCAGATCTCACAAAAAAGAATGAGAAAATTTCTCCTGCTGCTCTCTTAGGCATATACTTGAATTTTTTACATATATCATATTGAATTTGGCTCTTTCAAAAAATGTCTGAAGTTCAGAGCAGCTGTATCTGTATCAGTCTTTACAATGACCCTCATTATGAGTGTTTGAATTAATGAGCTTGTGATGCTCTGAATTCTGCCACAGAGAGCAATACATTTCTGTCTTTCTGGCTGTATGGCTAATGGGTAAAATGCCAACATTCAGTGGGTCATCGTTATTTCAGTCAGGGGAGAACAGAATTAAGCTATTAACAATACAACAGTTTAAGCTTCAAATGAAAATGTATGCCATATTAATTGCGTCAAATTGGACACAAGCTGGCAGTCAAACAGTCTGGGTTTGTCTCCTGACTGATTTATCTCATTATCATGTCCCCAGTGAATATATCTTTTCGAATGCTTTAGGTATACAACAGCAGCCTTACCTGGGAGTAGAAAATGTAACAAAACCATTAACAACCTCTCTTTAGACTATATTTTTGGAAATACTTTCATTAATGTAGGATTAGAATTTTATGATTCTAAGATTTTAATGATTTCACTTGTTTTAAAAGGTAAAACATAGCTAAATGAGTTAATTTCAAACCCTGTCTCAGGAAATACATAATTTTCACATAGGATTGCTCTTTACATATGAATATGTTATTTTACATACCTCAAGCTGTAGATTTAGACTCAATTAAATGTTTCCTTTATATTTTTAGAACACCTATAGCAAGCTGTAAATAAATATATAAATAAATGGAGTTTCTGTATTTTCCAACAGAGTAAACAGACTCTCAGACTTCAGATTTAATGTTGTTTCTTATTGGATTACAAAGCTAAACAAATGCTGACCTTAGTATTTGTATTTAACCTTAGTTCTGCAGCCAAGGGCAGCAGGGATGAACCAAAATCTGACCTCAGCCATAACTAGATCCAGTCATAGGACTGGGTTCTATCTTGCTCACAGTGTAATTAATTACTATATTTACTCCTCTCCTTTTCCAAGAAGCTTTTGAGAAGGTGCATTTACTTGGGAGCTGGTCATGACATAAATCAGGTTCTTTAATGAATTGATTCCAGGTGCATCAAAAACTTCAGACTACATGTTACACTTCTTCAATGGTTTCTTTGCATAAATGCAAAACTGTCTTAGGCTGCATCTGAGGCCTTATGCAGAAGCCTGCAGAAGTATTTTTATGTGGCAAAGAGAAGTTGTATATGATCCTTTAGCACAGCTAGCTTCAGTGAATGGATGAGATACCATCATGATCATGACTGAGATGTCAAGTCAGACAACAGGCTATATTTGCCATTTTGGCGCTGTGAATAGTTGGCAGAAAGCTGTCTATGCCTTCCACAGTTTGCCAAATCCTCTAGAAGATTTGGCCCTTTGCTTTTCAGAAATATTCACAATTCTGCTGTGGATGTCATCACAAAATCCCATGCTGTGGCTTATGACCTTACTCAAAGCCACAAAAACTCTTTCAATGACCAAGTGAGATTTCCAGAGTATTCATATGTAATTACTACTGTAAACTTAAATTTGCTTCTCTAAATGCCTTCAAGCTATGAATCAAAGGGACAGTAGAGTAGTGCTAGAATATGTGATTTGAGTGAGAAAACATGTAGTGTGGATGTAGTCGTTATGTAATTACTAAGAAGGTCCAAAAGACATCAGTCTGTTAACTATTTAAAGCAAACCTATGGTGGTCCTTTTAATAAACAATTTATGGTAAGAATATGTGTTTATAGTAATTCTACTTACAGCAAGGCAGGGTAAAGAATCGTCAAGAGAATATTAAGCAATATTGACCTTAATATATATGGAACCATTAAAGAAGGGGACACAGTTTATCTTACTAGAAAAAAAGAAGAATGCCAGGGGCATTAACCTATGCCGAGCTACGGGATATGTCAGGAAAACTGCACAGCCATCTGGCACCCGTGGGTACTCTTCCCCTTCCCCCTGGCATCCACCTGTACTCCTGCTGCTGCTTCTGCTTGCTTCACTCTTGATGATGAGGGCATGCTCGAGTTTTCAAGTCTAATATCCTTCCAGTGAATCTGAGGGAGAACTTCTTGACATGTGTTTTCTTATCATATTACTAGCTAAGTTGCTTTAAAAAAAAACAAACCAACCTTTTTTATGGAACATCTTTCTAGGATCTTTGAGCCTTATGTGATGAATTTGTTCCTATATAACAACATAAGAGCAAGTAACTTTCATGTTGCAGAATAATGGCCACAGCCTCTTTTCCCAAGTACTTCCAGGGACTTTAGAATAGGGGCCTTAATGACAGAGGAAGGGAAGGAGGAAAAGAGGGAAGGAGGAACCTTAATTTCACATGAAAACCCTGGTCTTGCTGAGAAACTCCATCCACTAGCTATGGCAGTATGAAAGCTGTGGCTTGGAGTCTAAAGCTGGTCCTGTCCACTGAGCAGGGCAACTTGTTTCCAACTCAGTGATTATTTAGCACAGCATTTATTGCTGCTGCTGAACACCATTGTGGCTTGAACTAATCTGTTTTCACCAAAGCTGCAGACTCAGTCTTTAATGCCACTATATAATTAATTATCTCCACTTTATCTACGATGGCATAAGAAATGCCACGGAGACACCTTTAACTGAAGCCACAGAGGGGCTAATGAAAAGGGGACTATTTTTCATTCATGAAGAATAACAAAGCCATTGCTAGTCCCTGTAGGAAATTTATTTCCACTGAAAAGGCAGACTGAGGAACAAGAGTAAATACAAAAAAATGTTTAAAGCAGCTATTTTTTGAAAAATATACAGTAGATGGTACAGAGTATGCTTTTCTCATCTATCTAAGAAATGTAACTAAGCATTTAGCACAAATAACCCTTTGAGAAAAAAAAAAAAACCCTGCAGAATTTTCCAAAGCAAAAATATTCACTAAAAAATGTGAGATGGTGGTATGGTTTGTTGTGATGGAGGTCAGAAGTCAAACAACTTTTTCGTTATTAATCCTTAGAATATCAAGAAATGTCAAGAGTAACAAACACGAGCTGCTCACTGAATAACAGGAATAATAATGTGAAGAAGCCCAAGGAGGCAGTGTACTTGATCCCATCAGGGTGGTGTGACTGACCTTGGAGGGGCTGCTCGGTTGGGGATTTTGCCTGCCTTACCCCCCCCCCCACCCCCC
>NW_009936077.1:214006-214636 GCF_000696875.1 Nestor notabilis | reverse complement strand
TTTTCTTTTTTAAGTGGGAACAATAGACTGTCAGATCATGCTCAATGTTGAAATCTGCAAAAATGTAAAACTTTAAACTCTGAATATTTACTTTTCTACAAGGGAGATGCTCAGTTTGAATGGCCTAGATCAAGTACATGAAATATGTGAGTATATGAGAAAACAGCAGAGTAATGGATTTTTCTGGAAATTTTTCTGCATTGATTGCAGCAGTATTACTAATCCTGAATCAACCTAAATGTACAGAACTGAGTAAGTATTAGAGCAGTCCAATAAGATTTGATGAATGCACTATTCCATTAATTTCACCTTTTTTGTTGAATAAATTATTTGACAAATAATGGTAAAATTCATCAAATAAATTATCTGATGAATGTATTTTTTAAGTAATTGACTAGCTCTAATGAATATGCAGGCAGTTCCTTAATGAAAAGCATTACTCTACTGTTAGCCTGCTTTCATCACTCATATGTCACTTTTTTGTATTTTGCAACTGCAATCTGTATATTTTATTCATTTACCCATTCATTTATACATGGGAAGTTTAAAACAGTATGGTTAATCAATCATTGCAATTCTTAGAATATTTTTGCTTTACAGTTGATTATTCATTACATTTATTACATACAG
>NW_009936077.1:158964-213975 GCF_000696875.1 Nestor notabilis | reverse complement strand
AGGAATGCCTAATAAAAGAACTTGGCTTTTCCGAAGACACCTCTCCCATGAACTGTTGGCTTGTATGTTCCAAGTCAAGTTTACAAGAATGTTCTGAAAATTACAGGGTCCATTTATAAGCCATTTTCGTAGTTGCAAACACTGCAATTACCAATTGTTTCGAGAAATTGGAGCTTGAAGCCAAGCCAGACACCTTCAAGGTCCCTAAAAACACACATTAGAGGACTAAACCAAGCAAGAGCGTACAGGAGCTACCTCCTCGCTGCACAGCACTAGGATGTTTAGATAAAAGCCACAGAGAGGATTATGTGAATTATGTTCAATTTTGGAAATATTCTGACCTCAAAGAGCAAGTCTGTATTTTGTTATTACAAAGGTGATCTCAACAAATGGTACTGACAGATTTTAACTCTTAAATGGCAAATTGCACCTGTTAATGGTACATGTCGCACTTCTGAGTCCTGGTTCCTCACAGGGCTATGCCAATTTCTTGTGGCAGTGACAGTGGGTACAAGTCAAACTTGCATTAATCAAGTCAACACTGCCAAGGTGAAAATCATGTTATCATGGGTGGCTCTGAACTTGCTGCACAAAGCTCAACTGAATAGATTTAATGGGAGAAACTTGTGGGAGAGAAGTATATTAGAAGGGTTGCCTATAGCAGTACTTGGACTATCAGCGATTCTCTTCCAAATTTTCCTTTTAATAACTCGTAGACTTTCATGAATGCAGCATTAATAGTCTTTGCCCAGCCCTTCCAAGCAATGTCATTTCTACTGCCAGCTGGTCAACCAATATATAAAGCTGTCCCTCGCAATAGGTGCAATGCAGGGATTTATCCTCTGTCCACAGAATCTAAAAGATGAAGTTTCCAAAAATGCCAGTCATTTAGAATAAATCCCTTATAGAGAGATAAAACCCAGAGTGGCTCCCACTTAACACAGAGCAAGCTGTGATGCCAGAGGTGGGGAAAGCCATGTAGAAGTCCTCCACAATGGGAAGGAGTTTGTTATTGGCTGACATTACATGCTTATCAAAACTGCAGCCACATTACCCTGCAGACAAATGGGTATTTCTTATTACAGGGAGATGGTTACTGTAGGAGTCTATTACAAAAGAAAAGAAAATGTTCTATGGATATTTTTTTTTTCATTTTCATACCTTTTATCTCTGAAGTTTACATTTGTATTTGCCTCAGTTAGGCATGGGTTGTGGGGTGTGTGAATGTTTGTCCCTTAAAACTTGTGATAAACTCACTTTTCTATTAAAAAGTTTAAATATTTGTTATAAATAATTTCTCCATACTTGTATGCTTTGATCTAATCTACTGCATAGTTTTAGCTCAAATGTTTGTGGTTCTAAAGATTACAAGTATTAGGAGGAAGAAATAAGTTGTAGAAATTATCTTCAGCTTGCAGCTTGTTTTACAAAGGTTCAAAATGCCCTTTCTTTGCTAACTGCATCTAAGGAGCTCCTGACCCACTCCTTTTCATGTAAAGTCACCAATCTAATAATAATAATATTTAGATGGGATATGGCTATTTCTTTGCACTTAAGAATTCTAATAGAATCTTATTATTAACAAACAAATACTTTCAGAAGTAGTGTTTCTGCTTAGGCAATGAGGAGAACTTAGTTTGTACTCCTGATAAACACTTGAGCTCCCTATGGTTCACTATTACTGCAGATTTAAAGTCCATGGATGTGTTTGAAATAATGTATCCTGAGACAGAAAATCCATTGGTACAGAACCAGTTCTTTTCTATATCACTCACATGTTGTCTCAAAGCCATGTTACGGTATAATCTAAAGCACAAATCTCCTGGGTCCCCACTCTCAGAAAATGAAAGCACCATTTGGGTACAAGGGCATTTGTCCTGATGATGAGTTTAATGTTTCTGTGCAAGAATCAGTTTTGTGGTGAGTGGCTTTCCAGAGATTTCAGAGAGCAAACTCTCCAGGCTAGTTTGGAAAACCTGCAAACTCCAAGTTAGTAGATGAAGCTGAGGATTAAAGCTAAACTTGAAGCTGCCAGATTTTGCAGCTTTCTATATGAGAGTTGCAGTAAACTATCTGGTTATCCCAGAACAAAAACAACATTTCCTTTTTGGAGTCCTTAATTACCTACACTCCCTTCCCCCCTTAACTAGCTGTGGGCAGAATGGAAATCCTGGAAAAAGATCGGCTTTTGTAATTAAAAGGACTTCCTGAGTGGCACTACTTTGGAAAAGGTTTAATCTGTTATTGTGGTGCCCATGCAGTATGATTAATAGGAATACTGGACAATGGAAACAGAATTACTGCCACCAACATGCCTTTCACATCTAACACCAACTTCATCTCCTAGATGTGCCTGTTTTCCTAAGGTTTTCCAGATTTTCCTTAAACTCTAACCTGGATAGAATGTAAGCCAATTACCTAGCTCCCTGCTCTCTTTGAAAACATCCCTCTTGCAGTTCAGGCTTCAATTTGCTATCACCCCATCAAAACAAGCTGTCCAAATGCTCCAAAAAAAAAAAGATAAAAATCACGGAGCAGACAAAGCAGCTTGCTGTAAGTGGGTTGTCTTTCCTCCCAGGTCTAGTAGTGCATGATTATGAAGAGACAATAACAAAGGTATGCGAATACTGTGAAAACAAGTTATCACAAAACCCTTCCATAACATACAAAAAAAGCAAGACAACCACCAGGCTATTTGCTGTCCAGCTACAGCTCCTTTGTGTGGCTTCACTTAGGCAAAGGAGTGTGAGAAAACAAAAGAAGCTGTCTGGCCTCTATCCTCACTCACAGGAGGACTGCACTGGTGCATAGGGCCCGTATCAACTTCTATCACCTCCGCTTTTGATTTGCAGGGATTGCTGGAAGATCTGGAGTGCTCAAAGAATGGCTACAGGCCTCAAAGCCTAGCTTTGCAGGATTTGCCTCTGCAGCCAGCTAGGCTTATACGAAAGCCACCGCAGACCTGCTCTGCCTCTGTACTGTGCTCTGCATTAAGCACAGCTCAGCTGGAGCTGAAAACGAGCTTACAGATGCATAAATTTGGGGCATTTTGTATATTTTGATAAAGCAGTTTTCCTGTGCTAACAGTGCAGTGGTACATCGCTGCCCATAAATCTTCACCTGAAGGCAGATGAGGAACAGGAATGAAAGCAACAACAAAAAAAATCCCATCCCTGCTGCCTTCGTGGAAGAAAGAGATAAGGTCCAGAGTGGAAATAGGAAATTGTCAACTTAAACCTAAGAATTGCAAGAATTTCCTAGTAAAGGATGGTCTCTCCCCATGATTTTGTTTTACTGTTGTAACCTGCTGGCCATCAGGGCAATCTGACCCCAGAAGCATTGATTCAAGGGAGGATACAGTGCCTTGCCTCTGTCAAAGTCTGCTGTGCTCACCAGAAGGGTGAGATGGGGAGGAATCACCCTGCAGTTGCATCTGGCAGGTTGCTCCCAGGCTATCCCAAATCTACAGTAGAAATTTGGGGTAGAATTTGATCAGAATTATACCTGGTACATTATTCAGCTTTGAAATGGCAAACACTTTGAAATAAAACTGGTTTATATTGTCTTGTGTGTATTGGGCACTGCCAGTTCTTTTTTACAAATCCTCACATTTATCACCAAATAGCTTCAAAAACAATGAGTGGTTATAACTGACTGGACTGCAAATGTCACAAGGCCTCACCATTGTACCTTCTCATCCTGTTAGCTCCAGCTATTGCCAGATCACTGTCAACTCAGTCATACACAATAATGCCCCATTACAGTTGGAATGGTTTGTTAAACTTTATAGCACTCAGAAATGCTCCTGAGGCACCAAAACTGTCTTATTTCAGAATTGAACATATAATACCTGCCAAATTTGTAGGTTTGAAGCCACTTCCAATAAGAATTAAAAAGGCCCTCTTCACAGCTGAAATAGGGCTATCAATACTTGACTTGTCTGCCCATGTGAAATAGTGGGTTCTTTTCTCTGACGTCCCAATTTAGTTTAAAATAGCTTTGATGATGACAGGGTACATGCGAGTGATAAAACCACAAAGATGACAGTCTAATCTTACAAAGATGACCGATCACTGATAAGAGATTAAGTCACACAACATTTGAAAAACCAGATTATCTGTCTGCTAGGATAGTGTCTGTGTACACCTCCCGCTGAGCCATGCTGAGATGCCAATGACATACAGAGATGCTACTTCTTAAAAAACAGAAATGCTTCATAGAATTTCTGAAACCATCGGGATAGAAGAAAGAAAGCAAGTAAGAAAAGAGGCTCTGATCTTATATTGAGCTTTTTTGGTCAAATATTCATTTTTCAGGCTAGTAAAGTATTTAGATGTACAGCATATAAATAATTGAGAGACACTATAAAAAGGTCTAAATTAGCCAACTCTGCCCTATAATTAGCACTCACAGCTATGCTGGCAATGGGTGGGTGATTATTAAACACCTTTTATTATCAGTTTTATGCACTACAATAAAAAAATGAAAATTATACTTACAAGAATTATTAGACATGCTGGTCCTATAAAACTCCATATAAAGTTGTTCTTCGTGCTGAGCCAACATCTGAAAAGTAAACAGCAGAAAATGCCTTGAAATGTGCTATAGTGACTATTGCAGCTGTTATGACTATTGTATGACTATTGTGACTATTATGTATGTTGATTTGGACACAGAAACAGTGACTTACACTTCTGTGGTGCCATAGTACTTATATCCTAGTGCAGCAGAGATTCCAACGACCACGGCTGGACTGACGTAGCCAAAGACATAGAAATTCTTATGCAAGAAACCCTTGTTGTAGATGACTCCCACAACTATAAGGTAGAGGTGAATACCTTCAATACACATCCACGCAAAAGCAGCTAGAAGGAAATAATGGAGTAATCCAGCAGTAATTGAACAGAAGAGCTAGAAATTCAATCAGAAAAAGCAAGAGTCATAATTCTATTAATACATCTCTGTTAATACAACAGCATATGCACAGCAACCTAGTGACTCTAAAGTGGTGGTCCAGCAGCCCACGTGTAACACTGATTGACAAGAAGCCCATGAGCTCACTTGTTCTTTAATGTTTTCTGTAGCAACTGGTAAGATAAAGAGACTACGTTCAACTTCTAGTGCACATCTTCACAGAAAAACTATGTAAACAACTTGACAAGGTTGATCCCATAGTTACATCGGAGTAGTATATATGATTTCCTGATCCAGATGAAGTTCATTTTTACAATTTTGATAACAGTGTAATTAGGCATCACAAGGAATCATTTTCAAAATTACTTTTCTTACTACGAAGTGTTTGTAAAATGATATTTCTCCACCAATCAGTACTGGAATGTTACCTCAGGGATAGAAGTTCATATTTTTCCAAGTATTTTTAAATTCTATTCAACTACTTACAGCAACAATATTTTGATAATTTATGCATAATTTAATTTCCTAAAACTATTCTGAGATGCAAAAATCAACAGCCCATCTTGTATGAAAAACAACAGGGACAAGTCAAGACCTCACACGTATAAAGAAAACGGGTCCTCCAGCCAACACTGCTGTATCTTAAATACCAGCTTCGCACTGCAGATGTGGCCTGGCTTTTAGGGAAAATTGTCACCCAGAAAGCCAGCAATGTGGCTTTGTACAGCATCCAAATAGATGAGAAAAGTGAAAATGATAAGCACATCGAGACCACAGCCTTGGTTAAGATGACGAAGTTTAAATGAAAGCCATAGAGCAATGTCAATGTACACCAGTTCAGATGAAGGCCCTACTTCTTTAAATAACTATTTTATATTTCCTGTTACTAGACTGGGAAATCAGTGTCACTGGAATATTCATACTGAGACTAGGAAATATTAGAAGTAGATGGAAGATTGTATCTTATACAGGATATTTACTTTACAACACAAAATCAAGACACGAGTGAAAACTACCCACCTTATTATTGTTCATATTAATTCCAATCAGAAAAATAAGTTCCGCCAGGAAAAGGCTGCAGCAGAGGTTTTTGTGAATTGTCGTTCTAGTGCTTTGAATTTCACTGAAGAACCAGAATGTAAAAATGCACATGGAGAGGCAAATCAACGAAATAATTATTCCTAGCTGAGTGATTCTTGTAAGAATGTTATAATTTGTAACACCCTGGGGGAAAATTATAATATAATATTTAAAAGAACAGCTTTGTACCTTCTCAAGAAAGACCTCATTCTATTACACATTTTTTTTTCTTCTTTTCTACAAAATACTAATCAAAACTGTTTGTAGAGTTTCACTGCAAACTTACACTTTGGATAGTATAAAAAGTATTGGTTTTTTTGTAAGACAGATATAATTCTAGGGGAAATTAGTAATGAACTGCATATATTCCTGCTCTTGCATTTTCTGATACTTCTTAACAAAACTTTTTATTAACATCAGTATCTCATAATACGATTTAAAAAATCAGATCATTTTAGTGAATAACAAATACACTGGCAGTAGGACATATATTAATATGACATGAACATTTTCTAATATAAAAGGACTTATCACAGCAGTGACTTAGATAAGCAAAATTGAATAACCTTCTTAGTGAATTTGCAACATGATCAAAACAAGACTCTGAAATAACTATCACTTCAAACAAATGCTATCCCAGATATGTAACATGAACATTCTCCAAAGAAACACAGGCTATTTTAATATTGGATGTGAATATTTTCTATATAGGAATACAGTTACATTTGCTGCTTGGTATTTGCGCAAAGAATCTCCTGAAGTACATGACTGTGCATCAGCATAAAGGTAGTATTCAGCTGACCATAAAATGTATCTAAGTATTTTTTTTTCTAAATAAAGAACCAGAGATTATTCTCCTCCCAGCCTTCCTTTTCAAAATAACTGTATAAGTACCTGCAAAGGTTTTACATTTAAACTGAAGACTTAGGATGCTATTTAGCAACCAGGAAACAGCCTCTATCAGCATGAAATTCACAGTGTGAAAGAACTGTCTCAATACAGTATATTCATGCTAATATTCTGCTTGCTGTCAGTTCTGATACGTTGTAAAGCTGCCTCCTGAGGCAGGACCTGAGCTCCCGCAGATCCCCACACAGACCCTGGAAATCTATGGGGCCTCTTAATGTAACAAAGAGATAAACTGAGTGGTCATTCTCACGATTTTGTGCTGGTCATGAGTGCCCATGTTTAATAGTCATAAACTTCACACTGATTATGCTGTTGCAAACTCTCAGGAAAGGATTTAAAGCAGATTTTTAGATGCCAAGGTTAGACAAATGGGTGGCAAAGTTTTGTGAGAGAGAAATTCAGGGCCATATGGTTACTGACCACCAATGAATGCCAGTTAAATCCCACAGCAGTCTTAAAATGGGATTTAAAATTAAAAGCAATGCACCAAAAATAAGCACAACAGACTGTGTATTTGGAACAAGATACTTTGCTGCATCACTGTTCTGTAATACTGCAGAAAGGACAAAAGGAAAATCGAACACATATGGGAGGAATTTTGTTTGCTCTGTGCACAATAAATTGTGTGTTTGCTGAACAAAACCAAGAGACAACCTAAAAGGGGGAAAGTACATAAGTTGCACTGAAATAAAAACATAAGGAATGAGGACAGAAAAAAGTATGAGGTGAAACATTAAATTAAAACAGAACTTACAACAGAGCCACCTGAGGACATCAAAACAGCAAAATGAGTCAGATGATTACATTTGCATGAGATATGAGTGGAGTTGGAATGTGTCAGCTCACAGCCTTCTGTAGCCCAGTTGCCATTCATTGTGTCTGCTGAGTAGTTCCAAAATGCACATTTAACATCTTTATCCACAGTCTGGAACAGAAACAAGATGTTTTACTGATGGCAAAAGGCAGGATATTTCCTATCAAGAGACCTTTCTTACATTAGCCAGTGCAATTCATTAGAAATTGCTTGTACCTTTGGAATGTTGGGAAACAAAAATCACATTCTGCAAAGCCTATTCCAAGCAATTAAAGCATGGCTAGGGAGGGAAGCATCTTGTCCATACTGCTAACACCCTACCAAAAATGTAGTCTAATCAGATTACTGAACCCTTCTGGCACTTGCAAAGGCGTTGGAATTTTTACCTACCTAAATCATTGTTATATCCTGCGGAACACGGACTAAACCCCAAGGTTACAGCCACATTGCTTGTCCTGCTCACATTCCCTTCCAAATGAGCAGTTTGAAAACTGAGACTTATTCTGTGCATTTTACAAAGTGATCTGGGATAAAGCCAGGGTCATATCACACCTGCTATGTCAGGTGCGATGACAGCGCTGAAGAAGACCATTAGTATTATTTATTATAGTTAGTGCTTACTAATACTCATCAAAGCTAAGGTCCCCACTGTATTAATAGGCTGTATAAATATATGCAGATTTATATAAAGGTGATCTCTAGCTCAAATATTTAAAAGCAAATAACAAATTTAAAAGCTGCATAACCAAGGTTAACACCTTGTCCCACTGTCCACCTTCTTATAGTCACTTCCTTTTTATGTTTCTGATAATTCTGTGTGCAATGCAAGGTGATTCTTCATGCACAAGTGAAGTCAGCAAAATCTATATACACTGGAAGTAAAATTATCAGTTTTAAACAAATGTGTTCAGATGACAGAAATAACAAAGTCGCAATACTATAGGTTCTGGTATTCTTTCCAACCTCCAAGGTAACATTTCACAGTAAGGGAAGCATTTCTTTATATTTTTTAATACGCATGCTTAACCATGTGATAAACTTTCAGAAACCCCACCTAAATACAGAATATTCAAGACCCTGTGATATTCTCTGTTTCAGGCATCTACATTTTATTCATACTACAACCCAGCAAAGCTGGCATTGTTGCCCTTGCTTTAGTCCCATAGCTATTTTCAGTTGTATCATATTTAGTTTATTGCACTTAGGATGTCACATTTGGGATTAATCTAATTAGAGAAATAAATGACAAACATCAGCAAACAACAGAATTATGTCTCAATATATCATACCCTACAGGTATGGTTACATCACATAAAATGATTAGCTATTGTTTCGTTTTATTTGAAGTTGATAATAAAAAAGCCCCTTACCTTGGCATACTTTAAGGTAAATGTTATTTTCTCAAGCTCATAGAGTGTAGGTGGATTTGAGCTAATTGCCACAGCTATAACTGATGAGCTTACGGTCTGTCTCTGCTCTGAAGTGTCTTTTGAGGAGAGGTTTTTAGGCGATGAAAGCAAAGAACCAATATTGCTATACCGCAGAAAGACAACTGCAACGGTCCCTATCAATCAAACAGACCATGTTCAGTAGTTTGTGGGGTTTTTATAGGAGAACAATATTGAAGACATTAAGGAAACAATAAACAATAGACATTATTACTGCTATTGCATAATATATGCAAAACAGATGGAATCTTTGTGGAATACTTATAAAAATGTTTTAGAGACAATGAAATATAGCTTTATTTAAAACAATGTAACTGCCATTAGAAATATAAATGTGTGTTCGCATTGGAAATTCTAATTAGATATATACATGTACATATTTTCTAGAGTAATACATGCTTGTTGCTCTTTCACAGTTTGCTACACATGTGGTGTCGTGTCTCAAACTAAAATGGCTCAGAGGTAAATACTGGGCTTCTCTGAATTACATGGCTTGCTTTGACTTCCATTACAATGGAGCTAGAATGAAAGACGTAGCGAAAAAGAAAGCAAATGGCATTTTAGGATGCAGTGCTGATATGAGAAGAAAAGGTCATGATTTTCCTCCCTGCTACCAAAATAAACTTTTTTAGGTACTGATAGGTGGTGGGATTGAGATTAGCTGGAAGATTGAGATTTAATAAATCTTTTCTATGTTTATTAGGTTAGGTGGTTTAATTCCAGACCTGTTTAAACACATGTATTTATTTTCAGTGATGACAGTAGCTGCAAACCATTTCTGTAGCACTATGAGGCCCAAGTCAGTATCTGTGCCTTGCTGGTTTTGGTACTGAAGAAAACATGTTCTTCCCCTAGTGAGCTACTCTTTACATAGAAAAGATGATACACCAATTTTTGGAGAAGTAACAAAATTAGTTGAAGGGGCCAGTCCGAAGTCACAGCAGATCTATGGCTAAGAAAAGGCTAAAGCTCAGGTCTCTGGTAACCATATGCAGTGTTAAAGCTCACTGTGCACTGAAAATGTGAGAAATATCAGTCTCAAGACAACAAAGGAGTAGAATAGATGGTGACAAAAATACCTTGACTCCTCTGTAGTTAGCAGGGCTGAAGCTCAGTCTTAGTAAACCGCATATTTGGTTATTTACTAGCGTGTACAAGTCTATCCAAGGTGTTTAATAACCCACCTACTCTCTAACCTTTGCTTCTTACCATTAGGATGAGATTCCTCTCTCTTCTTTGGAGAGATCTTTATGTAATCTCCCCCTGCGTATACATGAGGGTGAATGTGTTTCATGTGATGCGAATCGAAAGCAAAAACCTTGAGTGCTGCAAAAGAAGAAAAATACTGTACGAGTCAGAGCTCCATTACAGTGTACCATAATTTACAGTTGGGTTAATAAATGTGCTATTGAATTGCATAATTACCATGAATTTTAAGAGTATATCATTGTGCCAAATATTTCAAGAAAAATGCTATTAATATAACATGTTTGCTTAAATCCCTATGTTTTGTTATTTTCCTGCATACATTTTGCTCTCATACTATTTATTCTTTCCATGAAAAAGACAGTCTTTTATTCACCTTGCATTAAATTAGGCACTCGAAAGAACAATGTAGGTTACTCTAGGAAGAACTATTGCTTTATTAAAAATGCATTTCTGAAAGGGACCACAAATCACAATTATAAAAAGCAAAGCACAAAATTCTCTACTGAATAGTAACATTTGATAAAAGCCAATTTTTGAAAAGTATATATTTTATAGTTATCTATCCATGCTACCAAATGCACATTTCACCATGAAATAATGATGTGTCTTGTCAAAAAGCAAACAAACAAGCATCACCCCTCAGGACAAAAACTACATTAGAGGACATTGAGCTCTTTACTTGGTTCATTATAGTGCTGAGTTTCAATCACCCAAGATGGGAACAAAAAAAGTCAATCAGGCCTTTTTTTAAAAACAAAACAACAACAGACAAATCTAAAACTTGACTGATGGAGGAATATCACTAAGCTATACCATCTGCATTGCTTATAGCACAGCACACAAAAATAATATGAGCTATTCAATAGACCAGCTGTCACAAAATGTTTGTCAGGATGTAAGAAATAGTTTTCTGTAGCTGGAGTTTTGAAAAGCTTGGAGTTCAAGAGCTTGCCCCATGAAAAGCAGTGGAGAGAGAGGGGTAATATTGGCCCTGTGGAAAATATATTGACACTGAAAAACCATAACAAAAAATTTCAGTGTTTGGGTCCAATTTGGAAAAGAGCTCATCTAATTTTTCTTCTAGAACAAAAGCAAGACACAATATCATCAACCGTTCGACATGGAAATTCCTCACCATTCTCTTGATAAGCTTTTTTTCTCGCCTTGATCTGACTGACATCTACACTGCTACTGGAGGCTGCACCTGAATCGTCTCTTCAAGACCTTCATGGCCTCAGCTCTGCAGCCAGGAGACCCTCTCCTTTCTGCCAGGGTGGCGGGGGAACAGGGGCTTTACAGGCAGATGCTGGCATCGCTCTGGATCTGCTGCAGGCCCAGAGGTGCTCTGCACTGACATAAATCTGCTTCTAGGGAGTTTATGTAATGGAACAAATCTCTCATTTTTCATCACTCTTGCTAATTTACTTTCAGAAAAGTGAAGGAAGAACAGGTGGTTTGACCTGCCTCGGGATCAAAGGAAGAATCTTTCTTATCAAGTCATCTTACAAATTGGCAAACCAGTAAGAGGTACTGAAGGACTGTACTAACTCTAAAATAAGAAATCAGGTCACACACACTTTGGGTACATTCAGAAAAATGAAGATCAAAGAGTGACCATTGCCGAAGTAATAAACAATGCTTTATTAGGATTTTCAAAAGCAGCTGGTATTAGCCCTACTCTGCTCCCACTGGAGGAATGATAGAACTATTACTAATATAGGAAAATCAGCAGGGCTTGGTGTGAAGGCACCAGCACACAGGGAGAAAGGTAGGAAAGCAAAATGTGAAATTTAGACTATCTGGTTCTCCTCAGATATTCCTCTTAAAACGGAAATTTCTCTGAAAATAAAGTCACTCCAGATCAGACTCACTAGCTACAATCCTTATTCCATGATCATTTACAATACCTTCACTGTACCAAAAAGAGTAAAAACACTGTATAAAGCAAATCCAAATTTCATTCCACTGGTAGGGGTTTTTTATACACATTAGATGCATAGGATAATTTTGTACATGTAAGATGAATGCAGATTCACTGTGACAAGGTGACTGTAATGAGAGATTGAAAGAGAATCTGAAAGGACAACTTCCCACAGCCTCTCAAGTTTTTTCTGGGCTCTAGGCTCAAATGTTCAGTAGTTGAAAATTATGATACCTACACCGAAAGTCAGGTGTTAGTTATGAAACTCATACAAATTAACACTTGTGGGTTTCACATAACACCATTTCTAATCTTCATAATCATGCTGAAAAACTCCTCAGTGTAATCCACACCTAAAGTATATCTTAGATTAATTTTCTTTATCTTACCTATGTCACTTGCATTAGCATCTAGCTGTGTTGTCTTTTTGAAGTTCTGTGACATGAGAAGCGTTGCTTGTTCTGCAGTATGCAGCAGCTTAGTCAGGCTCCGTCTTTGGTTATCTAAAGCAAGAGCTTCCCAGACTGTGATCTTGTCTTTTTGTAAAAAATTGTTCACAGTACTAACCAAAACCTGTAAGTAAAATTGTATGTTTAAGTGCAAGAGTCATACGCTATTTGTAAAATAAGACACACATCCCCCTCACCCCATTTTAAGACTTGATCTACTCACATTAATGGTTGTATTACGAAGTGTTTCATTGTCAGAAACAGAGTAATGCCTGGTATTCAACAATGAATAAGATAGTGCTTCAACATATGAAATCACATCTACAGGTAAAAGTGGTCCCAAGGTATTTTTATTAATTTCCTGTAGCATCTCCAGGGGTGTTTTCAAATGACTAATCTGAAAAATACAAGAACTCGCATCTTAATGACACAAATGAAATCACATTTCTGCAAGTGAAAGTAAACCCAGTGCAAATGGCTAATTTCTGTGAATTAACATACTGACTTTTAGGATGCTTGTGCATAAAAAGAGACACTATTTAAATCAACAGGTTATACATGTCTGGTATAACCTTAATAAACAACTTCTATAAAAATAAGTCATATGCCATCATTAAACTTTTTTTTTCTCCACTATTGCAGCTCAGTTTTATTTATCCTAATTCTCCAAAATTAACTAGTAAATGTTCTGCAAAATAATTAAATATCAGTTATTTGATCAATCCATTGACTCTTCTGTTAAATTTTTAGATGAAGAGGAGGGAGCAAACAGACAGTATATTTTGTAGGGCTTTTTTTCTTCAAATGCAGATTATAAAGCATGTAGTTTAATCAAACTGTACTACCTATTTCACCATCAGTACTTCAGTTTATGAACTGCTTAATGCACTTACATAAAACAATTGGTTTTAAAAGTAATAGGCTGAATAAGAAAAGAATTCTTGTTTCATGACACTGAAATCTAATGAGATTAAAATTCTGCCCCCCCCCCCAAAAAAAATAATCAAAGAAACCCCAAATCCAACACCTGATTTTATAAGATCTGTAGAGTCTGCAGCTGAACAGCTTTTATGAGGCTTGCTTTGTGTTTGACTGCAGCTGAATGGAACTAGAACAAAGACTAAGGCTAAAAAACTAAGCTAAAATCTGACATAGCTATTTACATAAAATTGAAGTCTTTTTGACTTACTACTTTTAATTGACTGTGTACTTTAAAAACAAAACAAAACAAACCCAAACCCCAAACCTCTAAATCCTGCTGTGGTATTTACCATGTCTTTACATGTAAATGTGGTAAGCAAATATTATACTTAATATAGTATATTACATTTCAGGTTAACAGAGAAAGCATGTTAACACAATGAATATATTTTATTAACACTAGGTTATTAAAATCTTTTCAATGAGTATCTTTCTGAATCTTGTAACTTTGACAAACTGCTTAATATAAAATGCCAACATATACAATTCGATTTGATTTATTTATGCTTATGTTTCATTTATCTTTTTAAATTAGACAATACTATAAATGTAGGCTAATGAATAGTGATTTCATGAATGGCTTTTGTTAAATTTGCTTCAAGAATCTCTGCTTCTGGTGAAAAAGAAATCTTGAGTCCAGAGTCTTTGAGTCCATAAATTCTGCACCACTTTACATACTATGCTTTGGGAGTAAATATATTAGCATACCAGGATATTATTGCTCCATTTTCTATTTTGTCACTTGTTGACATTACTTTTGTAAGCTATCTTGCTGCCTTTCACTCTGAACAAGCGAATAATTGCACATCAGTAAATGCAGCAGTGTGTAACTTCAGAAATTACAGAAACAGTTGAGTGATTATCACACTTCTGAATTTTTCATGCATCATGACTCACTGTGCTGGAAACAGAACACACAGATTCCCAGCAAGTTATTATCACGATTTGAACATACAACCCAGTTCAAATAATTTGAAATTATTGAAGACATCTGTAAACATGTTTAAGTTCAATTGTATGCTTCAAACATTTGTTAAAAGCTCCTTAAGAACTATTATAATTGAAATAACAGTTTCAAACAGAAACAATTAAAGGATTTAGAAATTAATCTATAAACCAATGCTACTTACCCCAGCTAAAGTTCTGTTAGTATGTTCAGTTACACAGTCTTTGTATAACTCACACTCGGCCTTCGGATTTTCTGTAGAAATTAAACAGAAACTAATTATATACTGCAGTTTAATCAATATTCAATATATACTCATTTTAAGAGCTCTTGTCATTCCTCACGCCATCAGCATTCTGAATTTATGCACATAAGACACATCACTGTTCTCAAACTGCAACTACTGGGACTTGATCAGTGCAACAGCACTGGCCTGACTCTGAGCTTTTCTTATACTCAGGTAGAGACTTTGGCCCCTTTCCTTGGGACTTCTACAGCTGAAGTTGAGAGACAGCTTGAATTTACAGAGAGGAGTACAGGTCTGACAACCATTATTTCAAATGGATTTCATCACACTGTTTAGCAACAATACATTTACAAAATGATTCTATTCTCAGGAAATGTAGATGCCACTGCCTTGCCTCTTTTTCATGTTTTGCTGATTAATCTAGCTGAAGATAAAGAGGCACTGGTGGGTTTCTCAGAAGATGTAGCTCTATAATAACACATAAACCTTTATAATACCATGTACCTTGGCAGGAAGTGCCATCATTCGGCTTAAACTGCAATTTTCCTGTGGATGGTTGATAACCTTCCTTACAGGAGCAGTTAAACCCTCCATCCACGTTTTCACATTTTGCATGATCTCCACAAGCAACAGTTCCTTCATTGCTGCACTCATCTACATCTGCAAATATCGTGAGAAATTGAATTTTTTGTTAAGTATTTACAGACTAACACCTCGCTGCTTTGTTGATAATAGCCCTGCATGCTGCAAGCAATTTCATAATAAAACTTCATGGAATAAAAAAAGCAAAGACTGAAAAGGCAAACTTAATGGCAAAATACCTGCCAATTATAATACTTAGGGATTAGAAGGATAAATGATAATTGATCATATTTTTATACCACCACTTTTATTACCATATAATAGTGCATTGTTCATGTTTTAAAACCATGAATTTAAAACCATAAAACTTTTCAAACCATATTAATTCTATCATAACAAAATGCTCTGCATGATGCAAATAATCTGAAATCCATTTTCCAGAGATTAGACTAAATAGATTTTCTCAGCCTTATGATTCAGTTAGAAAAGAGAAATAAAACTGCAGCCTTTTCTTTTAAGTCACAGCTTTAAAAAGATGCTACAAAAGATCACTTCATCCATTTCATTAATCTAAGATTTAAGCTCTGTGCCCTTTAAAGTGCTTGGCATGTGGTTTGTTTTGTTTTTTTTTTTTTTTTTAAAATCCACATTTAAATTACATTTGCTAAAATGTCTTCTGTGCTTCTAAATAATTTGCCATTAGGTAGACAGGTTCAGTAACTGGGTGGGGCACAGTCCAAGAGTAAAACTGATGAATTCCGGTAAGGGAATCCATGAATTGATCAATTTTGGAGAGCTGGGTACTAACTCTTTGGCTGGAGTAGGGATTATTTTGCACTATTTGGTTGGCCAAGGATAAAGATCAAATAACTCAATGGAGAAAGTAAACTGGGAAAAATACCAAATAATTCTGAAGAATGAAGTAATGGACTGTGAAGTGCTGTGCTGGAAAGGAGAAAAAAGTGAACAGCTTTGGAATAGGTATGAAAAGAGTTGAAAAATGAAGGAGTGATACATGAGCAGATTTAAAGGAACAGTCTGAGAACTGAACTGAAAGAAAATAAAGGTAGAGAAGGGAATGGATGAACCAGAGAGAACTGAAGAACTGGCATGACATTGAATTTGGGAAATAAATTTGTGAAAAAGAGCTGATTAACTGATTAGCAGAAGAGAACAGCTACGTGAATTGATAGAAGACCTTTGTGTAGCCAGATGGGTGTTAAGAACAGACAGAAAGCAGATATAGAGGGCTGGAAATGCACTATAAGCATACGGGAACTATTTTTACGCTCTTATTTTTATACAAGATTGTTGGTAGTTTTAAAAAAGGAGTAGAACAAAAATGAGCAATCATGTATGTGAAATAAGGTTGCTAGATAAATAGAAATTGTGGAAAACCAGAAAATGTTCATTCCCCAGCTCTCTTTCTTCTGCTCGAAACTGCTGGGATTCTAGTAGATGGTTGAGATCCCACCCCATTTTACTCACTGTGCAGTGGCTTTGATTTTCACCTGAAATGCTGCATTTTAAGACCAAGGTTCAGATGGGAAGGCACAGACTGGAAGGGGAGGTGGAGCTGGGGGTGCATTTGCCTTCCCCAGCAAATCCACCTCAGCCTCTCAGGGATAGCCGCCATGGAGGCTGTGTGTTTGAATGGATTGGCACAAGCACTGAAATTTAAAGTATGAGGTTAAATTATAATTATCTGCATTAGAGCAATAATTTGTTTCCATATTTAATGCCCCAAACCGAAAATGTTTCTCTTTAGTGAACTGAGTTTTACATTATCTGTATTCGTATGGTTTCTGTGACCTCAGTATTCAGTCATGGAGCTAACCATGTTATACATCAGTGAAGCTGGCAAAAGCGATAAAAAGGGAGGGGGAAAGCGTGATATAGTGCTACACAATCTACCTTATAATTAAATGCTGTCATTTAAAGACGTAAGGCTAAAGTTCTTACTCTTGGCATTTAAATAACCTCTCACATCAGTAAATTATAAAGCTCTTTTTGAAACAAGTGGGTGTCTGTCAGTGCCCTGTCGTATGACTCTCTGTAAGACAGACAAACTTTGAATGAATTGAAGTGGCAAGGGTGAAAACCATGACAATACCAGTTTGTATAACAAGAACACACATCAGCCTTATACCAAAGATTTCTTTGGCCTTGTCAGCTACACAGAGAAGGACATGTACATCTTAACAAGATATTCAGCACGTAGTGCAGTGCTAAAACACCAGCAAAAAACTGACAATGATTTATAAATAAATAAATAAACACTTGAATACTTTCTAGACTACCACAGCTAAGTATTCAGGTTTCCGTGTGATTTACCGGGGCAAATATTTCAAAATTATTGTGATATTTTGCTTTTCACGAACCTTTAGTTTGGTAACTCATTTATTGTCATTATTGGGCAGTCACATAGATTACTCTTCCTTTTGTAATTACATCAGATATTAAGCATAATAGAGATTTTAATGAGAAGTCAGGATCATTCAAAACAACAGCAGAAACTTAAGTACCATGGCACATCTCTGGCAACAGGATGGCTATTTAAAGCCTGATAGAGACACCCTGTTGTGTATATGCAAATAGACTTTCTGCAGTTGAGTTGTCCATATGGAATGAGTCCATATCGCGCCTATATAATTTACTGTTTCCTGGAGAAAAAAAATAAATCTCCTGGATGACAAAATTAAAAGGCTATATGCCTGATCTTGCAAAGTACTAATCAGCTTCACATCCCTTTTAAATCAATGAGATTGTCAGGGGCAGCCAAAAATTTGTGACAGTTGCAAGAATGCTACTTTGAAGTTCCTGCTTTGAAATGAAGTAGTTGTAAGTTTCTGTTTCTTTATACTTCATAGTTACGCCTTTTTAACCAAACATGCAACTGTTGGACCACACATGGACAGCAGCTTGTCAGTGCTTTCAGCAACCCAGTTTTACTGGAGCTTTGGGGCAAGGATATCAAACCATTCTCCTTGATCTGCTACAGGAGTGGGGCTGGGCTGCCAAGGCTTGAGTGAACAGTCTTCACAGAAAACATTCCTGAGCAAAGGTTGAAGAACAGCAGCTTTTTAAACAGAAGAGCATTTGCCATAGCCCTGCAAAAAACCTTTTAGCAAATATTAAAAACAAATCCTGGAGCTGAACTTTGAAGCTTTTATAATGGCTCCAATCAGAAAAATAATATCACCAACACCACTTAGGCTAGTGTGAAAACAGATTTAGAACCTTTTATTTTATTTCTGTGCTTTGTCACTCCTCATTTACTGCAGCAGGCAAGGAAATTCCAATTAAATTAAAAGTACTGAGAACAGTTATTATGTTCAGTCTTGCCAATTACTGGATTGTACCTACATCGCTTTGATTCTTCACCAGTCAGTCAAGACAGCTTGATGTCTACATTATACCTTCTGCTTATTAGTAGCTTGCAAGTGATTGAAAAGTCCAATTGCAAAGGACTAGATGTTCCCTCCCCATGTCTCCATACTGTGGAAGTCAGCAGCACACACAAAGTAGAAATGAAAAAGCCTACGAATAGCACAGGTAAAAGAAAAGTTAGCCACACAGCATATTCCATCCACTGTACAACTCCCCTGACACAGAAAGGATGTGATGGAGAATGGGTGCCTTCCCAGTGTTCTCAAAAATACCTAAAGAAAACTAATAGCATGTTCCTGGAAAAGGCAGAGTAGCACAGATGTCACTTTCATTTTACAGATAGCCATTTTAATGTTTTTACTCTATTGACCAGGGTGAAAAAAGTAGGTTTATATTTCACCTTTTCATCTGCAGCTGAACATTCAATAAAATGTGAAGTCTAAGGAAAAAGCATGGCTTTTACACTGTAAATAGATTTTAATAACTCATATGCAGGACAGCAGAAAAATATAATCTTCAGAAACATCACACCTCTGCATTCCTTTTTTTTTATTTCTCCATTTCCTTTCTCCTTCTCTTTTCCTCTCTCTCTCTTCCTACCCTCCAGTTCCTCCTCTATCTGCATGTTTCACTGCCCTCTCCTCACCAATTCTAGTCTGCTAACATGGATGAAATACTGCTGACCCTCAACAGGAGGGTTGGGTTAAGGGTGAACTGACATTTCCCAAAGCCATTGTACCAAGTTTTCTTCTTATCTACTATCTTAAGAGTCATAATCACTTTGTGTTTGGATGTTTAGTATAGTATCCAAAGAGGGGAGAAACATGTATCCATCTGGAATTTGAAGTGAACTCACACACACACACATTGATGTACCACACTTGCACCACTAGGTTTGGTTTGATAGCATAAACAGGTTGCATAATGGCATACTCTCCAAAATCCAACCACTGCATTTTTAAAGGTGCTGCCATATGTGTTATACACATATATTAAAGAGAAAACTTAAAACTTTGCAGAATCTGAAAATGTTTTGGCACCTCTAAACTTGGGTAAGATGGATACTTGGTAGCTCTGTCCTCCAATTTGTACTGGGTAATTTGCACTGGGTAATTTGCACTGTATTTACAATGACAACTTCAGTATTTGCTTCAGGGGTGTGTAGTACACCCTGAATACACTACTGACAGCTGCTTGTGTGCCAGTCGTATCTGCTACCAGCAGCAGCAGATTCATTGGGTACAAAATATCCTATTATGGTTTCCCTGACTGACAAAGTAGAAAATTAATTGTGGATCAAAAGGCTGTCTTTAGGACTCGCTGCTTGGTAAAGTAATTGGTACACTTGTATAATGAGAAAAGGTGCCCACAGGTGATTTTTTTATTTCAGTGTGAGTTTCGGAAGCTCTCACCTCCTCCCATGTGAATTTGCAAAATGGAAAAGGAAAGTGGTAAACTAACCCCCAGTAGAGGATAAAAAAGATCAGTCTGCCCAGTAAAGAAAAGAGGGCAAAAGAAAAAGAAAGGCAAGCTAATGGTAAAAAGCTAAAGTGACACAAGAACAGTCAGAGAAATAACTTTGAAGACGAAACTTCTGAAGCTGAGAAAATGTCATAACATAAAAATCAAAGCCTAGACCAGAAACAGCAAGAATATTTACAGCTTAATGTGCTAACAGTCTCAATCCCAGCTAATTTAAGAACAGTTCATACTGCCTGGGCAAAGTGGAGCTCTTTTAGATGGCTGTGAGCAATGGGCAAGAAATGTTGATTAGATCACTTTCTGGCTTAATATGCAGCCATTCTGCTGATATTAAGATCAGTAAGAAGAGAGGTTGTCAGCACTCACAAGCTCACAGGAGAAGTATACAGAATGAGACACAGTCAGCATAAAGGTGTAAAGGGCGATAGATTTATTTCTCATTTTCTGATTCCCTGAGGACTGTTGCAACATACAGAGAAAATTACCAGGAGTTTGAAAGAAAAGAAATAGTTACAGTTCTTCCATCCAAAGGAAATCCTAAAGGATTGCATAGCTGTTCAGAAATAACATTTTTCCAGAGAACTCTTCCTCCCCTGTAATCTTGAACAGGTTCCATCCAGCTGCTACAGAAACAGAGGCTGATGGATGGCACAGGAGGTAGATTAACTACTGATCTTGCTCATTGCTTTTGATCAGACTTGAAAAATTACCAAAAATATCACAATCAAAACTCCCAGACAAAAAAGCATAGTTTTGGAGCATAGTAGGTCAACTGTATAGGGAATTTTGTTGGTCCAGAGCGACCTTAATGCAGAATACTTTGTCACTGCTTTGTTTTAAGAACACAACCACTTTTCTCACAGATCAGTGAAAGAGTGGCATAAATAGGTAGGTTGGGGATTTCTGTGTTACTTTAACTATATATTCATTGTCTAAACCTGAGACACAAAAATACTGCAAGCAGAGTCAAGATTGAAGTGTTACTGAAAGCAGTGACAGCTGCTGTGGTAGTGAGAAGTGTGGGCCTGCACTGAAATATTAAGTCTGTAACAGTCCAAGTTGAGGGAATTTTATAGTCAGACTCCAAACTTCACAAATCTAAAAGCATTTTGCTAGATTTCTGTAACTAACAGAAGCAATAAGAGTGACAATGTAAGCAAGCTGGAAGACATTAATAACTTACCCACACAGGAGGTTCCATCATTAGGTACAAAAGTTTGTTGACCATTGCTGGATTTGAAACCAGGCATACACATGCAGAAATAACTTCCCACTGTGTTTGTGCAATTGGCATGCTCTCCACAAGGCTGAGTAGCATTTTCACATTCATTATCATCTGTCAAGACATAAATTATGGAGAAATTTATTTGCATTTGCCTATTGAAGAAAACAGTAAAGAGTAAGCTTAATCTGGACTCTGGTATTTTATTTATATAAGCTTTTAATGCTGAGCTGGCACTCTTGGTGTCTGTCTATACAGTTTTCCCATTGGCAAGGATGTAATCAGGTGTTCAGCAGTGCTCTTCTGCCCTCATTCTGCGTGAGTCAACAAATGAGAAAACCAGCAGGATACTGAAGTGAATGGTTTAATTGGATAGTCACTTGGAATAAAGGATTGAGACAAGTATATATTCTGCCATGGTTGTATTTTGTAATATTCTTTTGCTACCCAAAAATCTGCAGATAGAGAATCACACTGAGGGTGCATCTAGGAATTTAGAATCATAGAAAACAGAGCTCAAAAGGATATCAAGAAGTCACTCAATTCATTCCCCAGCACCAAAGCAGGATCAATATAGCTAAACTGTTAGGGTTTTTTTTGGCCTGTTTTTGAAGACTTTTTGTGGTATTGCTCAGAAGTCCCAGACAATAAACTCACCAAGTTTGCCCTACTGACTGACTGGAATTTTCTTGAGCATGACAGGGAGAAGACATATGATTTCAGAAAAGACACCTAAGGATGAGTTTCAGAAAGGTACTTCTGCTATCTGATGGCCAGTGTTCTGATAAGGTGCTTACAGAGATAGGGTACAGATAAGTAAAGTGTCACATAAGTAGAAATGGTGTATGATTTGGTTATTAAAGAATGCCAAAGTAAAACCAAATTAATTTAGATGGAATTACGATAGGGAGTAAAAAACCTGGTGCTCATCCATGTCCAAAAGCAAAGCATGAGAGTACGAAAAATCTGGTTTGGCATGTGGCATTGCAGAGTCCAGGCCCCAGGATACTTTTCAGATCTTGGTAACAAGGTCCACTTCTTTGAATATCATTTGTGTGTGTCTGTTAGCTCTTTTGCAATCCCAGTTTGCTCCCAGACCCTGGCATTTCATGACAAAAATAAAGTGGACTATCCTATTTTAGTTGCCAAGTAAACTTGGTCTTGGGAAAGTAGCATAGATCCTAGAAAACAATGTGAGTTGACTTTGGAAAGTTCATCGGATAGTAGCCATGGAAGATGAAAAGTAGGACACCGATAACTGCAGGACTTAATTCATGACAGAGAAATGACAGAGATAAGGAGAGAAAAGCTACATGTAAGAACTTTCCTTTTTGATTTGTTTTCTAGGAGCTCAACTATAGTCCTCAAATCCAGCAATATTATCCTTTTTCAGGTGGTCCAAAGATTTTATAAGCAATATTAAAATGAGTCATGCAGTGGTCATCAATAAATTCTTTACAATTATGCCTAGTTAACTTTACTGGATTATTGGCATTTTTCCTTAATATTTAGGATGTCTAAGGGGTTTAATGGTAACTATATTGCCTTAGAAGGCTTACCTATTGAAAGCACTTTTCAGATAATTTGAGAAACCTTCAGAACATCGAAGAAGAATAACAGTACCTTATATTGCAAACACAAGAATAAATATTTTAAAGAGTTAAATTCACAAGGAGCTTTCTTTTTACTATTCCCAAGGTCTAACACAATACTGAGCAGACCATGCTGGGGCATAATTTACTGGATCACATCCTGCTTCCATTTTCAATTAATGGCATAAAAGTCACTGACGTAAGTAGGCCCAGGGTGGTGCTCACTATGGAAAACTAGTAGGTTAATGAGAAAGGGAAGTGAGGAAGAAGTTTTCAAGAAAAAAAAAAGGGAATTTCATATACATTTTGACTAGATGTGTTTAATCCACCTAATTTCACACAAAATATTTTGCAAGATCAATAATGACAGGAAAATATCTTCTAGTTCTCTGTATGAACAACTTAAATTTTTTCTTCAGACTGCAGTTCAATGGGAAGCCCAGGGACTTAGAGGAGTTTCCCAAATTTTCCATGATTTATAACATTATTTGATTTGTGATTGAAATGATGTCAGGAAAAAATAACAGTATTTATAAATGGATTTTTTTTTTTTTAATAGAAAATTTGCTGTCTATGCTAAGAGGATACTTTAAATGACAGCGAGCATATAATCCACCTGCTTTGTTGCTACCTAATTATGGCACGTGCATTCACTTTTGGCACAGATACCCAGTGAACATATTAGTTGCTTTAAAGATTTTTACTTTTTTTTTTTTTTTTTTTGCTGTTACTAATGAAAAATTTGCAGACTTCTAGAGACAATATTGGCCAAATCACAAGGTTAATTATTGCTGCTAAATGGTAATGCTGCATTCAAGTTTCTTTGACACAGAAGACATTTCCTGAATAGTTGTATTGTCTTGAGAAATGACAGTTGAGGAAGTAAGGAGCAGGTTGTAGGGGGTTTTGTTGTTGGGGTTTTTTTGTTTGGATTTTTGGGGTTTTGTTTGTTTGTTTGTTTGGGGGTTTTTGGGTGTGAGTTTTTTTTAACTCATTTTTACATGGCACTTCTATGATATTTGGATTGCTTTAAAATCTCATCATTAAATCAAAATAAATCAATCTCACAGTAAGGAAGTTTATAAATAGGAAATTTGTGTTAAATAACCCATAGATGGGTGGACACAGGAATATCTACGTATGTGTATCTAATATCTGTAGAATACTTGCATGATACAGGTATAAAATCATACCAATTCTCCCTTTTCACCTTAAAAACGTGGTTACTATGTATTTTAATGTGAATAAACGCAATTATGGTTAGATGGAATCGGGTACTACCTGCATGTAATCATATCTCTACCAGTCTCTCAAAAATGTATAAGGATCTTCAAAAGCACAAAAAAAAAAAAATCTGAAAAGCCGATATATCCCTTTTAAACTGAATTTTAAATTGAGAATGGCAATTCTATATTAAAATTGTGTGAGCTCATTAAAAGAACACTATTGGTTTAAGGATTGAGTCACCCTACTGAGAAGCTTGGGCGCTAATGGAAGTCTTCCCTTGTCGCAGAGAGCTATAAATTGGATCCAGTGTTTAAACAATCACTCTTTTACATCAGGTAACATTGTTCTTTAGCTAAAATGTGTATTAATTTTCTTCAGTATTGATATAATACATTCTTGTATAAAGAACACTCAATTAACTTAAAAACATTAAAACACATGAATAGAAAAAGGAAGAATGATTTGTGGATTTTAAGGCCAATATGGAGTTGGAAGCTGAAACAATCTGATTTTAGAAAAAAAAAAAAGATAGAAGTGGTTTCTTCTATCATAGCCCATGTACTTTCTAAAGTTCTACCCTGTCATGTATCTTGCTTTAATACTGCATGGTTATAAAATTATAACCTACAGTAGGAAAATGCCAGGGCAACACAGCTACAACATGATTTAATTTATTATTGTGACAAGCATGAGAAAATGCTTTGAATTACAAATTTTAAATATAATATTTCTGTAGTACTGTTTATACATATTTTACATGAAAAATGTCATGATGGAAAGTCTTACAGTAGCAGATTTATCAAAACAGCTTTGAAGGATTTCCTTTGCACTGGGCACATCTCCATGATAGACTTTTTGATGATAGGATGACATATAATATGAAGAGTTAGTTTTGGGGTGAAACTTGTCATATTGATTCACATTCATACAACTTTTTTTTTTTTCCCTTTTTGTAAATTTTGGAACAGACCGTTTATCACTTCATTCAAGTAATAAACAAACAAGGTTGAACTCACTCAACTTAAGTAGAATTATTTGTGCATTTTCAGTCCTCACCAACCCATGTGAAATAAGATTCTTCAGAAGTGAAATTTTGTATTAGGAACATATTCTGGCCTCTCTGGCATTGAATTATTTTAATATAGTGACCTGACTGGAAAAGTAGCAATGTTGAACTTTGAGTTTGGTCACTAGTGATAGCCATCTGTGGTGGGACGGCCCACAGCTAGACCTGCATCTCCCAAGGCTTTCTACTTGCTACAGGCAGAGCGCTCAAGGCTCTTGTTCCTCTGATTCTTTGGCAGGAGCCACAGTCCTGGCTCCCCACACAGGGTAATCTGTGCTGTGGCCAGGGTGCTTTGTGAGCTCTGACCTGGATAACCAGCCAGGCTCACCAGAGATGCAATAGATTTCCCAGGGCAGCAGAAATCTGGCTTTTGCAGGTGAAGTCTTTTGACACTTTGACATTGAAGGATTTTAATGAATTAAGAACTCCTGACCAGAGCTTGAGTTTGATAACCTGAGTTTTCCCAAAGCCATACCTGAACAAGCATAGGCATGGTGGTGGGATTTTCATAAGTTTAATGAACGCTTGATGTTACTAAGGATCATAAACAGCTCATACTGAAACTGTTACTTTACACAACAATACATTCACATTCTATTCAGTGCATTCCCCAGATGACATAAAAAGAAGCAATTAAAGCATCATCAATTAATTTTGTCCCAATCCAGGCCTTTTGAAAACCAAGGTTGGAGGCCTCTGGGGCATACCCATCTGTCAAGAGCAACAGCGGCAGCACAGGTCTGGGGACCAGTATCGGACACAGCAGTCTGAAAAGTGGACAGCACTGCATAGGAAGGAAACACAGCCAGAGTGGCTGGGGAATACACTGATTCATTGCATCCGGCTGTTCTCTTTCAACAGCAGCCTCTGCTGCCAAAGCTGCTATGGAGCCCCTGGGGGAAACTAAAACTACCCTTCCCTAGTGTAGACCTCATGGGAGAACAGCACTTGAAGTGCCTCACTTAACCCCTCAAAAGCAAGGAAATGAAAGGCTTCCTGTAAAACAAATTCCAGTGCTACTCACCCTGCTGTGTTTAGCTTGTCTGGAGGCCTCAGAACAGTGGGTGATCTTACATACATTACTTCAGTGCTGCAGGACTGTGCCTCTACAGCCATCACAGCCCAAAGTTAAGAACAGCGATACCATTAACAACCTTGCTTTTCCTTTCTTGTGATGTGTTTCCATTAATGGTAATTTAACACAATTTGTTTATGATTCTCCAAAGATTCAATGTTCAAGTTTGGTCTAAATCAGCATGAAAGAGCAGATGCTTAGCAAACCACTGGAGACTGTACAACTGGGCTGGCAATCTCATTTAAATATGAATTGCTTTTATAATGGGCTGGATTCATCTTTGTCCCACACTAGGGCAGGGGACCATGCAGTTGCTGCATAGCAAATCTTGCCACTACAAGCAGTGTCTTGCTAAAATTTCATAACTCTCTACCTCCTTACAAGAACTTTTCACAATGCCTTCTCGGAATGTTTTTGTAGCTTGGCAGGAGGTTTTAAGTGGTTTGAACTTGATGGCTTTGCAGCTAACTGAACTCCCAAAATTCCTTATTTCAGCAAACTAATATTTTCTCTCACATTCTTCACAGGTTATGTACATATGCAGAGATGATTTCAGATCAGCAGATCTTTCATGTATGGTTGAACTGAAGGGCCTCACAACAAAAAATTCCCTTAGTCCCAGTTTAAAAAGCAAGGCAGAACAGTCTTAAAGAAAGGCATGTTCCTACATATTCAAAACAGAATCAGGTTGAATTTCAGAGAATGGACAAGGCTCTGAGAGGTTAATATATTATCTAAACTGCTTCCTTCATCTCTTGCTGGTATTTTCAGACTTTACAAATCAAACATGAAAAGCATTTATTATTGCGTAAGTGCCAATGATGAAATTGTCACTTGTTTAGCCACACGGAACAACCTGCCTTTTCAACACTTGTGAAGTATCAAAAAAAGAAAGTCTATAATTTGTGATCACTCATATGTGAAGAATAAGGGGGGTGAGGGAGCGGGTGGAGGAGAGAATCTCTAAATGTACTAGTCCTTGACTGGAAACAAACCATTTACCCAGACAAGGATCTGCAGGAATTTGAGAATAAAAAGAAACAGGGTGCTCAAATCAGTGAAACAGAGGTAAAAGTGAGAATAAGTAACTGTTGAGTGGCCTTGTCCCACCTTTTCCCCAGCACTACCTCCCCACCTGGAGAGCAGGGGTCTAAATACACCACAGACAGCAGCAACATGCCCCACCGCTTGGCCCAGAGGAGACCTGAAAGATGCAGTGACTATCAGAGACTCAGCAAGAAAACTTCTGAGTTGTGCAGTTGCAATTGGGGAACCTCAGTTTGAGTGTCCAAACCCCAAAATAATTATTTATTTTCTGCCTGACACCCCTTCCCTAACCAGGTCATGAGGGGAAGTGAATGGTATGAAGATTCACCCCTCCTATTACAGGCAAAAGTCACAGCTGGTCAGGCATCCCCTGCTGATGCAGTGAGCAGGGTCTCAGGGTACCTGTCAGGGGTGCAGGTGAGGAGCACAACCCACACTACAGCTCAAGCACAAGGGACTGGGACCTTGCACCTTGCACCTGGAGCACTCCAGGCTCCCCTTCTGCCTTACACCCAGGAAGGTGGCATTAAATCGCCAGCTGAGCACTTGGCCTGGTGACCTGCTAAAATGCAAAGCTAAAGAAGGAGTGAGACTGTAGCAGAGTAATGTCAGGGACAGTAAAATAGATAAAATCCAGGATGAAGATTGTCTGCTGGGGTTCTCAGACTGGCTTTGGAGGTGAGGAGTGAGAACTAGATGAAATCTCCGGAAAACTGGATTATAGGCACTGAATAGAAGGGGATAAACAATAACCCCATTTTCAGTTTGAGTTACATGCAGCTCATGGTTAGTCATACTGTGAACTCAAGCAACCCAAGTCTCCCATCTGACAGGATGTGAACGAGTGAGACATTACCACTCAAATCTAAACATTTGGGTCCCAAACAAGAGATAAGACAGAAGGAAAACAGCTTAGCAAACGCAAACAGGGGGAAGAAAAATTCCAGGCAGCACTTTCCCAAATTTCAAAACAAACCAAGAAAGATATTTATTCATAAAACACAGCCGGGAAATGCATCATGACTTTATAGTTTATATATGAAACCCACTGCAACGCCATCATGTTATGCAAAGATGTGAAAGAGAGGATAAGTGAGAGACAACACTCCTTGAATGAGGCAGAGAAACATTAAGCATTATCTGATAAGCTTTACTTAACTCACTACGAGCATGCAGGAAAGACTGTGATAAGAAGTAGTGCTGTTTTCTGTCAGGATATGAATTTATCCTTCGGTCACACATGACTAAGTTCCTGGGGTCTTGAACACCGTGTGGCAGTAGCAGCACTGTGTTTCCACCATGCTTGGAAGCCCGGGCTGGAAGCCCCTATGTGCTTGTGAAGGGTTGTCACTGTGCTATTCTGGGAGCACTCCGCAGTGCACAACAGCAGTTTCAAATCTCTAATGCCAGTGACAGTGTGAGGCAAGCAAGTTTGTTACATAGATGGCACGTGGTGGTGGACACAAACGAGAAAGTACATGGATCTCTGTAATGGTTTATGAATTAACTATCCAGGCACAGAGACAGTTGTATGTTAAAGGTAATTTAACGAGTTGATGGGAATCATTGACTTCCATTTTGTTTGGGGTGATTAATATTGTACATGTGGGAGCTAGAAATTAAGATCCAACTGATTAATTTCTCCCTAGCGTAGGCAGATGGGAGTATTTGAACTAAAAGGCAGGCTCGGCTACATCTCTGTTCTGCAGAAGGCTTTTCCCCAGCTGACCTGCTCTGTCATTCCTTCTTGTGGCTGGCTCTGAAATAGCAGGACTGTTCTGTTCACCTGCAAGTAAATCCAGGAACAATATGCTCATGTTTGGTGCAAGTGTGTGAAGAGCCTATTTCCATAAACAGGGCCTGACCTCAAACTCCCTAATGTTCAAGGAGTGGCTCCCATTAACCTACATCTTTGCTTTATAGAAGAAACAATGCAAAACCTGCCAACAGCAGAAATCAAAGACGAAGACCACATTGCTCTTCCCTTCCTCACCGCACACAGATCTAATCACCCAGCCTCAACTTCCCAGCAGACACCCTGTGTCAAGCTTACTAGTCAAGGATTAGAGAGAATGTAATTGAGACACCTCACCAGTTTCTTGGTTTGCTTCCTGCAAGAACACAGAATTTAAACAAGGTGAAGTGCATATGAATGGGAACACGCTGGATTCCAACTGCCAGCAGTGTGCCGGTGTCAATGTTTCTCTGAATGCTACCAGCAGAAGGGTTTCAGAAACTTCCCCATTATTTAATACCATCATTCCCAATCCAGTTTTCACTTTTGTTGCTAACTTGCTTGTTTTCACTGGAACTCATCCTTTAACTGAAAAGTAAAACAGCACATGCACAATCAGAATATTTTTGCCTAAAGGAAAGTGAGCAGCACATCTGCCCCTTACCGAGAGGGATTTGCCAGCAGATAACTATGCCCCCTGCAGAATTGAATGGGCAGCCCAAGTAGAAGTTTTACTTCAGCACTGAAAACAGAACTGTATTTAAAAAAAAAACAAAACAAAAAACCAAAACACACACACAAAATAAAACCCCCAGAAAACAACACACCCCCAACAAAAACCAAACATGATAGTGAGATATTGTCATTTCTTACAGACTTCCCATTGCATTTGCTATTTACCATAATGCTGGCATAAAATTGGCACCATGAAAGTAGAGGTATCTCAATTACATTGTTTCATTGTTTAAACCTTTCCTTCATTTATCTAAATGTCACAATTTATTTATGCTGCATACATATATCCCCTCAGTACTGCCGTAGCCACCGTATAATAGCATATTATATAGAATAGTAGGGAAATAAGACTCAAAGTTGTTCCATTCCCAATGCACCTGGTTCTTGTTATTTCCAACATTAATTTCTGAAAACTCTGCACAACTTTCTGAATCAAAATACATAAACTCAGCATGACACATTCTGGTATTTGTCTAAATCCAAACTTTCTTTCGCATATTACATTAGAATCTGTAGATGGTTTTCTTGTAGAGGAAATAGTTCCCTACTAGCTGCAGAGATTGTACACTACATGCATCAAATCTTGGGATTCACTGAACTGCATGCAACAGATGTTCAATGCATCTAAAGAAAGGCAACATATCCACATCAGGATTATTCTGTTCATATCTAATTCCCAAAAGCTACTAGATGGATGTCTCCTACAGCCAGTTACACAAAGGTCGCCACTTGGAGGTCATGATCTCTCTGGCTTCTTCAACAATGCCCCATCTAATGACAAGGCTGGATGTCAGGATGAACATGAGTTCTTACATCTCACATTTCCAGACTACCTTCCTGGCCCTGGGGAGATAAATTCTGTCAGTTTACATTTACCATTTTAGCAGAATTTTTGGAAGGAAAAAAATAAAACTGAACTCTCCCCAAAAGGTTTTTGCTAAATCATCATATAACATGATTTAAGAGCTTTAATAGGAAGCCTTTATTTGGGCAACAAGGACAGATCCATATGTAGAAAGGACAACAAGGCTCAGTGTTTAACTAGAAGTCCCTCTTCATGCTTTTGAATCTACTACTTAAAAATAGATGGTACATTATGAAGCACTACATTATCCTCAGTAAATTTTGTCCTTTGAAAAATAATTTGCTGTAACATATCTGAAACAGTATTAAAAACATTTCCTGCTTTTACCCTTGAGATCTGTATGATGTTCCACTTTGGACTTAAAAAGCAGAATACAATAAAAGATGTGGTAAAATTGTTTTAAGAGAAGTAATAGCTCAAATAACATGGAAGGCCATAAAACAGTGACTACAGAGGCTATTTTTTCCCATTGCGGAACAGTATTCATTGATTTCTGAAACCACGGGCTAATTATGCTCTGAGTGGACAAAGTACTTTAAGGAGTCTAGTCTGGGCATCAGAGACATCGAGTTCATCATGTACTTTTGTCAAACCCAAGTTATAGTACTCAAGACAAGAGCAGCTTGATGAAATTTGATTGCCAGTACTATTCAGGAGGTTAGGCGAGGTGACTTAATGCAAGCCTGTGAGTGCATGGACCTGTATTGCTCTAAGTTAATATTAAGGTTAGGTCATTAGAAGATCATACCAACAGCAAATAATAACATATTTATTTATTTCTATTTTTAAAGTCAATACTGATTCATTCTTGTACAAAAATTACATGTGAACTAAGCATCCCCTACATAGCTTTCATGTGGCTTTGTGACAGTGTGTTTTTTGTATTAGCCCTATTGGTAAGTTATCCCATTTAAATGCTCTGGAATTCAATAGCTTCACTACTGGATAATAGACTAATTCACAGAAGGAAATAATTTCAATCTATAACTGAGAAAAGCCATTAATTACTGGAAAACGTCCAGTCTCCAAACTTGAAGATATCAAATATGGTCTGGCAAGGAGGAGACAATTAGACTGAGGAATTCTACCCAGAGGGAAAACATGCCAGCATTACTTCAGCTAGACTAATGACTTCAACAATAACCACTGAAGTATTTCCAGCTACTGTCAATGCTGTAAGTATTTTTAACTCCATGGTGAAAATGCCTTAACTACTGACAGTGATATCTCACGGACTGACCCCAATGGTTCATTTCTGATAACAAAAGGCACTACAAAAACATAGTGTTTGGTGCCTTGTCTGCCTTCCCAGGCCCTTCCCTCCCCCACCACCCTTTTTGTTTTTTTCCTTTGATGTGAATTAAAGCTAAATGTAATGATGCAAGTGGAATGAGAGATTATAAAGCTCAGGAGACATTAGGTCTATGGTACTGTTCAGGCTTAGTTAAAGGCTTGCAGGTTTCTGGTAATCAGTCATTTTCCCATATAATAGCCAAGTATCATTTTAGTAGAATTTGCTCATTTGAAAAGTATATAGCTCTTCTCCTTTTTGGAGCAACCTCTTCCAAAAACCAGACTGCTCTAAAGGCCAGATTTCCTCTTTCATCTCTCCCTCCTGAACCCTAGAGCTTTGAAGAGATGGAGTCTGTGGTCTCCTCATGCCAAACAGTCTTGGTAGCTCTTTCTGGACCTTTCTTTCTAAGGCATACAATCTGGAAAACTTCAGCTCTGTGTCTAATGGCAGAACGTGTTAACTTACTCAGGTCACTTAATGAATTTTGATTGTGAGGGGAGCATATAGCATCCTAATTCACTCTAAATTGACTTTTCCCTTGTTGACTACACCATCTTTGCTCTTAAATAGTTATTACATACTAAGTTGAAATATTCTGTTTATTCATAATCAGTGTTGTCTACATAACTGCCATTTTCTAGCAAGGGTATTTAATTCTTAGATACAGGGGCTTAGACTTTAATCCCAAAGATACAAAACACACTTACTAGGCAAAAATATAAAAGTTCCATTAAAAACATATCTACAGTTTGGACAGAAATAATACTTATAACAGGAAATAACACTGAAATGTGGCACAAGTCAGAACTGAAAACACTTTCAAGTTTGCCTTCTGTAATACAACCTGCCACATAAAGCGCTATTATGTGCATTTTATGCCTGGGAGTGCTGACAGGCAGAAGGGTGTAGATATGTTGTATAAATGCTGAGTATCTTTTGGCAACTGAAGGTATGCCTGTACACCACAACAGAGGGCTACGTGGAGCTCAGAGGCAGGTCATATTGCAAGCAGTGAGGCTGAGTTAGTGCCACCTTCTAACCAGGCTAATTAGCCCTTTAAACACAGACTCCATTAGCCTGGATATAGCACTGTGCTGCACAGCCACACTGCTTGCTGTTGCTTGACTTGGTTTATGCAGTACTGTGCTGTGTCTGCTCAGACGACACTTGGAGACAAAGTCCCAATTACAAAACACAGAGAAAACACTGCTGCCACTGATTAAAGTGAGGGGTATAATTTACATACTAAGAAGGCAGAATCCACAGAAAAGGAGGATTTTCATAAGGTTCTGAATAAATGCATGTAAAACATAACAGATTTCCACAGACTGCCATGCTGGGTATCTGTCAGAGAGGGAGGCACTGCAGAAGCCTTCACTGTTATTTTTCTAAGCATTACTCAGCTGCAAAGTTCTCAGTTGGAAATGCTAAAAACTTGCTTCCCGAGCAAATCATTAAAAAAAAAAAATAAAAAAACAAACAAAAAAAAAGTAGCTTCCCTTCATTTATTGAAATAAACCTCTCGAAGTAAGTGCCTAAATCTAAGCTCAAGCAAACATAATCAAGATAAACATCTTGATTATCAAGTAGACTGAACTTGCAGAAGCATCAGGTAGATTTCTACAGCATGTTAAGTATCCCTGAAAATTGGGCCATTTATTAGATATGTGGAGATATGCTGCAAGCTTATTTTTTGCAAGTGTCGGACAAAGAACTGTTTTATCCAAAAGCAGCAGTGAAGACTGTTACTTTATTTTTAAACCAGGAAGACTATTACATCATGTATCAAATGTTTTGCTCATTAAAAGAAGTCATTGCCTTTTGTCCTCTGCGCCTGTCTCTGGATGTACTGGCACAGGCAGTTCTATAGGATATCCTTAGCTTTCCTCCAGAAGTCCCAGCTCAGGCAAGATACCGAAGATCTCAGAATAATTTGTTGGGAAAGGTTCTCTGTGCTTGGATTTGTCACAAACTTTATGTTACAGTAGGTATTAAATATTAATTTATTCAATCAACTGGAGTAGGTTTACCTCTCAAATCTAAATACAGGCTATGCACAGAGAAAAGCAGTGTCTAGAAGACATATATTTTCAAATCATCAAGCTGTTAAATAAGAAAATAACTGGATTAGAGCTTAAATTCTTACTACAGCTGCCTTTGCTTCAGATCAGGTACCATAAAGTCAACCTCCAGAATCTCTTCCAGAGATGCACTGAAAGATCTGGGATAGGGGACAACTGGAGCCAGGGAAAAAAGCATGTTTGGGATGTTGCAAAAAGGGTAATTATGTGCTTTGAAAAGGCTCACATTTTACAGAGGGGTGACTATTATTCAGAGGAGGACTTTACCAGTCCTCAAATCCACACAGGAAATTGAGTAAGGAAACCAGTTAAGAGGAAAAGAATGTCATAACATCCGTGTTACATGTTAGAGACAAGTGGCAGAGCACCCTGCGAGTAAAGGCCCAGGAAAGGAGGAAAAATCGTCTTCTAAGTGAATCAACTTTTAGGCTATTAAACTGCAAGATAATGATGGGTTTCTTGAGAAGCAACAAATTCCTTTAGAACTTCATCTGGTGCCTGCCTTAGCCAAAGGCTGCACTGTTGTGTTGTTTTACATTTAAACATACCCTACTCTGACACGCCACCGAAGTCTTTAAAGTCTTCTCATCTTTACTGCAGACAGTACTTTGATCTCAGTGCCAGAAAAGGTCAACACAAGAACTTCAGAATTAGACTTGTTTACATCCAGCATACAATACAAACAAATGAATGTGGCAAGGACATCCCAGGCAGATAAAATAAGGCCACATTTTCCTAGTTTTACTTAAAATGTTTTTGTCAACCATTGTGCAAACGATGTCATCATCAAATTCAATGAAATTCACTTATTGAAGGGCTTTCCCCCTCAAAATATTTCATCAGTCATAATCCAGAAGGGCTCTGTCATAGGATAATTGCAACTTGGCGTACCAACAAAGAGCATGCAGACATCCTCAGCTTCCTTATCTGTACAATGGGCAGGGTTGACAGCCATTTTATTAGCTGAGATATTGTTACCCCCATCAGATAAAATAGTGTGTTTTGTTGCTTTGATGTTTTCTGTCACCATAGCAGAGCTGTTGTTTTCAACTGTGTGTTTAAAAGAACAGCTGTGGTAGCAGCTTATGTTCCTTCACAATAACACTGCCTACAAACATCTCACAGAAAGAGGCAAGGGGTGTACTAATTGCGCTTTATCAGAGAAAGATAGAAAGAGCAAATGGAGTTTTTGCTGCAGTTATTTCTAGTCCAGAGACAACTGTGGAGTCATCTCTTGTCTACATTTGTTTTCTGAGGAAAAAAAGAACAGGAAAAAATCACCAGAAAGTAAATTCCCTCTGATCAGGCAGCCACTTGAGAAGCTACCCAAAAATTATTTCGACCATCCCTGTTGTCCTGCTTCAACATATAGTATTACTAATCCACAGAACATTTAGTGGATTAAAAAAAAGCATTTGGGGCTAACTGCTTATATTTAACACTTCTCCACAATAGCTACAACTATTATAGCACTCAGAAATATGTATCTTACTTCCACATGCTTGGTTAGATCATGCAGACTTTGAAGGCTAACAAAAAATCTGTCATGCAGAGCAATATGCAAACCCATTTAATTTTCTATTTAAATCCTTCCTGACAGAGTGGACTTTTCTTGCATTTCAAAACAGCAAGCCTGTTAACCAAACTCTGAAGGTGTAAAAGTCTGCTTGTCGACACCAGGCTTATCTCACTATACTATCACTTGGGCAATAATTATATGAAGTGCTGTAGATACAATTTAATAATTCAACATTTGCAGCTGCTACTGAAGACTTCCCATCTACAGTAAGCACAGGGAAGGGCTGTGAACTCCAATGGACTGCATGACAGATACTGTCCACATCTTTTATGTCAGGAGGGTGCTAGCACACCAATTTCTGCCGAAGGATGTTGTTGTGATGATAATGGGAACAGCACAATCAGAAGTCACCAGCCCAAAAGGAAATCTCATCTTTGGTGGCTACTCAGGGAGAGGTAGTTCCCAATAACAAGAGGCAAAGTAGGCAAGTGCAAACTCTTTTGGAAAATACAGGCATCTCTGTTGACCTTCATAGTTCTACCATACAATATGCCTCCAGAGAGACAGGAGGTGTTTTCATTGATGCTGAATGCAACAGCCCTGACATAAAGACACACAAACACCCCCCACCCAGTAATTCCCAAATACAAAAGGTGGGTTCTGCCACTTTTATTCCAGCTCTATGTTGCTCTTTTGTCTCCTGGAAGGCAGGTCCTGCTCCATCCTTTATCAGTAGCCTCCATTCCTAACTTTCCACCTCCACTCAAGCTCCTGAAGCCACCTCCAGAACTGGAGGCAGTAAGCTGGATGTACCCTTGAAGCTGTGACCCTGAAAGACTTACATGTTTCATTTTCATTTATTGACTTTGCTATAGACTGTGGGTGGAAGCCTGGGGAATCACTTAATGTGCCTTTGTCTCAGTTCCCCATCTACAAAATACTTTCTTCTACCTTGTTTGTTTTAATTTAAACAAAATAGACTCAAACTCCTAAAGGTCACATGTTCTTTGATTGCAATATGAACTTATTTGGCACCTTGATCTTGTTTGGGTAAGCTTAAACCGAATAATGAATCCTAAGAAATCAAACAATGTGAAACTTCCTTTCAAGCACTGCTCCCCAGAATGTTTTTACTTTGAGTGAAGGACGGTGCAAGAATAAGTTGCATAGTTGGAAAGGTACCCTGGTCTCCTCACTAACAAGCAGAACTAAAAATGAATTCTGTCATGGATCCTAGTGGTTGGGAGATTTAACCTTGAATACTCTTTTGATATCACAGAGAAGTTACACACTACACATACTTGTTCCTAAAACCTGTGCTGTTGTTTCCATTGCTGAGCACTGGAGGTAGTCTGGAGACACAGGGGGAAGTGCTTTATCTCAGTCAATGGATGCCCTCCTTGCAGAAACTGAGGCATGTCTCTCAAGTAGACCAAATCCTTCCTTAAAGCAAAGTTTCTTCTCCTGTGGAAAAAAATTTCTAACATGGAATTTAAGATAAAAATTGTGGCCAAAATTGAGGGTTGTGATAATCTATTTTGAGCAGAATTGCTTGTTACTTTTAAGGAGCACCTCAAGGCTACAGCAGTAAGTGCTTTAGAAATGCCTTCAGTACAAGAAACGAATACTTCTACAATATTTAGGTGTTTGGGGCTGGTTTGTTTTTTGGGTTTGGGTTTTTTTTTCTGCTTAAGGCTTTAACTCCTTATGTCACATTAACAACTCTGATACTCAAAGCTTATATGAGACAACACAAACACCAAGTATCAAATTCATATCAATAGAAAACACCTATTTTAAGTAATAAAAAAAAAACCAAAACCCACATAGTTTCCCCATTTCCAGTTTCCTGATTTGCAGGGTACGTGCATATATGAGATCTCATTCACAGATATATAACTTGGAAAACTCAGTGGTCCTGCTACTTCTCTCATGAAATTCTTGTTTATCCAGCTTTGCATACACACGCTGGGCACACCACATACCAGACCTCCTGAAAACTGATAAAATATCAGAAGTTACACAACTGTGTTACCTGAATTTGTTGACGCATTTTAAAAAATTTAAGAATTCCATAGATGGTAAACTAACAATAAAGAGAATAGAGACTAGCAAATAGTGGGAAAGTCAAGGGCAGAGAATTAGTCATTTCATTATCTGTACATTCTTCTTCAGACAACAGCTGCTGTCACACTTCAGACTTACAATTCTGAATGTCACCTATTCACAGACTTAGCTCATGCCTGCCTGTTTACTTGCTTCACAGAGAGAGTAACTAAGTAAGGATCCCACCTTGCTGTCTGCATTTAAAAACATGGAAGCATTTACCCCTGCCTGCTTTTTTGCATGCTTATTTTTTTGTTTTTTTTTTTTTTTATATCCTGAAACAGACTGTCACTGGAAATCTCAATGTTGTTTCCACTTCCTTCCCTTTTAATAGCTAGTTCAAGACAGAAGTAGTAAATTGGCATCTGGAGTATTGGGGCCCACGAAACTGTTCAGCTGCAATTGAAATCTGGTGTGTGTCAGGTGTGATGAGTTCTAGGAAAAAATCAGAAACTTCCACAAATTAACTGAAACTGCTGGAATCACAGCAGAGTGATGAAAGGGGCTCTTCTATTAATAGAGTGCTCCTTGGTCACTTATAAAGGATTATTCAATTACCTAATAATTAAACCTTTAGATAATTAAATATTTTTTACAAGGAGGAGGGGAAAAAACCAGCAACAAGGACTCTGCTTGAGCAGATGCAAAACTGACACATCTGCCTCCCTCGATACTAGCAAATTGGCTCTTTCAATATGTTTCATTTGTTCTCCTGCCAATTGCTGATCTCTTGTCAATTTACTCTCAAACTTGGAAGAAAATTAAATGGTTTGATGACATACTGGTTTCTGTATTTTATCTTTGAAATGCAAAATATATATTTCAATGATCTTAGAAATATTTCACATCTTTGAAATCTTTCTTTTCAATTGCAAGATGTTGGGCTTGATCCCCATCTGGAACAGAAAGGCGTAACTCCTTCTAACTAAATTAAGCCAGGTAGTTTATCACAGCTGGTAAGCTTGTCCATAGTTTTTCTACAGATTAACATAGAACATGTCATATACTTATTTAGAAATATGTGGTGTGAAAGGCGGTGACTCCCTATATGCTTTAGGCATGCTTGAAAATACCTATACCAGATGATTGCCTAAAAATGCTTCCTAATAGCCTTAAATACTCAAAATGAAATGATGGAACTGTCATCACAGCAAATCACACAAGGAAAGAAAAATGATAGCAGCATTAACTGCATCAGCCACCTGCTCTATAAAGGTTATTAAAATGATGGAAACAGTATGTTGGCTATGTCATATATGCAGGCAAAACCCCCTAGCAGGTCCAATATCCTGTGCTACTAGTTGTAATTTATATGCCTATAATTTATACTATACTATAATATATACAACATTTATCAAAATGCCAGCTGGAAAAGACTAGCTACTGACTGGGGTTCTCTAATTCCTTGCTCTGTGGCTACTTACTTCTTTAGTCACAACTTGATGAAAGGATTTTGGCACCAGTAGAAGGACTTTGAGAAATGCATGTGTTGTGCTCCTTCTTATATTTGGGGACTACCTTGATCCTGCCAGCAGTAAACAGCCCAGTCTCTATTTTTCAGCAGTGCCTCAGTTCCACTGGGAACTCTGTCAAGGGGATGAGGTCCTATAAACATAATATGCCTAATACACATATGGGGACCTGCGCTATGCTCAATGCAGCTGCAGTCACTCTTATTCAAACATGGGAAGAAGAAAAGGAGAAAGAGAACGAGATAGTGGCAATGTCTTCTTCATAAGCAATGGATTAGCACTCAGGAGTTTAAATGCAGTCCTAACCAAACCTGCTCTCCTCTGGTCCTGAAAAGCACCCTAATCACCCAGCTGCAGACAGTACCTGAGCAGAAACACACTCCATCCCTCCTACCGAAGCTGCTCCAGTTGGCAAAAACAATTCAATCACCCCAAGCCTATGAGCACATCTCTCCAGCCAGGCAGGTAATGTCTTCATGCAGGAGTCTTGATTTCGAGTTCCTGCCCTAGGGATGCCTAATGTATTTTATCCAAGAATTGTTTAAAGTAAAATAATCTGTCATATAAATGAATGGAAGGAGGCTCATTTTCAGAGCCACTGCCACTATGGATGGCCAATATAGATCAAAGTGCTTACATTTAGGCATTCTTGACTGAAAACAATGGCTTCCCTCTTTTTATGCTAAGTTTACCCATCTGTAAAGCAGACACATTGCAGTTTACCTAACTCAGAGAAATGGGATAATACAAGTTTGGCAAAAGAAAGGCTTCATCACACTGCTTTACTAGACATAAAAAGGTAATATGAATATATGATTTTGAATCAACATTAAGATAGTGTAGACTCCGGGATATTTCTGATATTGCTTTGGCTGGATAATGCAATTCATTTTCTAACAGGTCTCTTGCCATGCTTGATATTCCACAGAGCCAGCCTGTGTTACAAGATGTACATAGCTAATCTGCTGAGAAAAGAAATCATAAACAACACTTATTCATGAGAGTATTATTCCAATTGGTACAATCTTGAAGTATGGGTTGGATCCTGGGATCATATAGTCATGCGGACATATCCCAAGTTAGTCAGCTTTAAGCATTCTTTAATTCCAGAGGAGGAAGGTGGTGCAAAATCTTCAAGGCTGTCATATCTGGTTTAAAACTTCACTGTAACTTTTTCCTTGCATACTTGTTGGTGCATTCTTATTACGCTATTATCCATGCTTTCCTAAGCAAGCAGTCTGAGCAGGGCATTAACTGCATTAGAAGTTAGTTTCCAGGGTGGAAGTGATAGAATCTGCCTCTGATTGTCCCCAGCAGAGAAAGTCTGGCTTTTGGGAGCTCTCAGAGCAGGCACTCAGCACTGCAAGAAACAGGAATCTTTCGAGCAAGTTTATGTTGGTTGTTTTTTTTTTCCCCAGGAGCTGGACTGAAATTTTTGTAATATGTTCAAAGTGTTCACACATTCCTCACAAGTCAGCCATCACATTTTCAGTAGCATTGTTTTCACAGGATAATCCATAGTGATATACAAAATGAAACCTGTTATCTCTTTGATGAATGCGTTTTTAAGTCCGAGGATAAGTGTGGGTAAGCAACACAAAGACAGTGAGGATTTGTAGAGCAGTGACAAGAGCAGGCAGAAAGGAAAACTACTTTCTTTAGAAGTGGCTTCTTAGGGGTCATCTCCCAATATAATTTAACTGTACCATCCCATACTTGTGAGGTATATATATAAATTAGTACTAAAACTTCATTAGACACCACCCCTAGAAACTCTTTTAGAGAGGTAGATTCCAGCGTCACACATTGACTAGAAGATCTTGCTAAATCAGATGCGGAGAGCTGTCTCCCACGACAGTCCTGGATACTAAGCCACTGTTAAATGTCTGTCTTGTCACAGATTTATTCTGTATGTGCTTTAAACTGAACCATGTTACATATTTGGCAGGAAATGTAATCCCTCCACAAAGAGGATTTGATCTTTGGTGCGATCCTGCCATTCTCCAGCAAAAATAGCTCTCGGTATAGCCAGTGCGAGGTCTGTCCATGTATTTCTGTTCTGAGTAAGGGACAAGCCCCAAACATGGCATTATGAGAGCAAAATCTCCTGTCCCCAGTAATCAACATGGCCCAGATGGCATGACAAGAGACAGGTTACAGATACAAACTGTATAGTGCACAAACTATCTGAATTCACCCACAGAAATTTGTTTATTTTTTAATTGTTTTCTGATACCCCAAGTGGCATGTGATGAAAACAGCAGCACAAGAACTACTGTGAAGGAGAGCAAGGCATGTCTCAATGTTTGAACAGCACCAGGCAAAATTACTGAATGAATGACAGTGCAGGGATCCTTCCCTAGAGCTGACAGCTCCAGAACTCCCCTGTCAAACAGAATCCCAGTTTTGAGACCCTTTTTGACTTCTCCTGCTCCTTTCCTCTGTTCAGACCATCATAGCAGTCCTCCTAACAGCCATTCCATGCCTTTCTGTCCTGTGTCTCTGACTGTATCACCTAGATTATAGCTAGTACTATCTCTCTGCCATTCCTTGTGCTCTGGTTAGTATTTCTCACACATGATACCCCATTGGTGAAGGGTACGCCTTTGGGATATGCTGCCCCATTTGCCTTAAAACCCTCGGTGTGAATCTCAGCAATTGCTGAAAGCCTTCCAAGAAAAAGATGAAGAGCGGGAGAGAGAACCTGCAGTTATCTTCTAGCGTGATTACTCTCAATCTCTTCTCAAATAATGGAGTAAACATTATAAGCATAAAAATCACTTGGAACCACAGGGGAACCATGACCAATAAATAGTTTGTATTTTCAAAGAACAGATCATGCCAGACAAATGTAATTGCTTCTTCACTATTTTCTGGGTTAGCGTATGGAAGGAACAGAGTGGCTGCAATATTTCTGGGCTGTAGTATAGCATTTGATACAGTGGCTCACAAAATCTTATTAGAAAAATAATTTATAATGTCTTGGATAAGAGTGCTGTCATGTGGATTGAAAACTGTCTGAAAGAATGTAAACAAAGGATAATGAAACATGACAAACAGCGCTGTGCTGAGCTGTGAAGAGGTATCCAGTCGGGTTGCCACAGGAATTGGTGTTAAGCCCAGTTTTATTTTATGTATTTATTAATGTTCTGGAAAAAAGAGATGAACAGCCTGAGAATTAAATTCACAAATGATACTAAATTACTAGATGTTGTTAACACCAATCAGGACAGAGATATTATTGACATATTTCCCTCTATAGATAGAGGGAAAGCAGAAAAGACAGGAATAGGAAGAGTCAGTGACCAGATTTACCTATACAAATATGTGAGGGAGGGTTTTATGTCCCAAATGATAATAATGGGAGCCCACTGACAGACCAGCCAAAAGCAGTTTACATCTGGTCTGTCAAAGGCTGGTGCAGAGAAATAACAACAAAACCAGCTAGGAGATAATTATTAATTATAACATTTTCCCAAAAGATCCCAGTAAATGCTTAATTCTCATTTTGTAGTCTCAATAAATTTCAGCATTTGGGATTTTCTAAGATTTTGTGTGGTTGCATGCTACAGAGTAACATATAGCAATGTAATACAGAGTCATTTTTCTTCACATCACCATATTATGTCACTTTTCTGAGGCGAAATCTCACTATTTTCTTTATATATCTTGTTTATTTATACTATTAAAATTAAGAGAACCGAAGAAGTAAAAACTGACACAGAGGTAATAAGCTTGCTCAGGAATTTCACTCTCCATGAGCAACTCAACCCACCCAAACAGAATCTGCTTAGAGGTGTAAAACCAGAAAGAAATTCTCTAGCTATTTGCTGTAGTTGCTTAACAGATCCCACATTAGGGAAAGAAAAAAAGATTTTTTTTCCAAGCATTATGCTCTGTATGCTATATAAAAACCTGTGAAAGTATTCCATTGTCCTAATCTAATTTAGTGAAACTATGTGCAGAGTGCTTAACTGCAGCATACTTTTTTTTTTTCTTATCCATTTTTAGAACACATTTGTATGATGAATTGGATAAGGGTATAAGTTTTGTGAATTAAGGTTTTGGGCCTTTTATATAGATTAAAGGAATTCAGATTGTTTCAATACCTTTTAAATGTACATAGACAGTATGGTCTATATACTTGCGTGTATTTATAAAGAATCTTTTCCTACTACGTTATTGCCCAAGATGTAGAAAAATCTAAATAGACTGTAGGTCTAAACACACTTCAGTTCAAATAAAATTTTGCCTCTGAAGATAACATTATATTACTCAAAACGAAGCCAAGGAAAATAGACAGGAGTATCTCACATAAAAACTCTTCTGAATACTTGCAGTGAACAAAACATTCCACAAGACCTGTAACTGTTGAGACCTGGCTTCCTACCATCTTACCTCTTGGTTTGCTTGACTTTGGTGGCTAGGGAAATGCAAACTCAAGGTCAAATTATTTTCATGGCTCAATCCCAAGTACAATTACACTTTCATGTGGATTCTTCAGTATATGTGAGTTTACACTGTAACTTTTCATATCAGGTTACGCAACCTTTCAACTTTTTAAAAACTTTGGGTTTATTTCTTTGGTTTTTTAATTAAGTGTACAACAAATGAGTTCAAAAGGTACTGAGAATGATCACACTGCAATGTCACTCTGACAGTGTGCTGGTTTTGGCTGGGATAGTACTAATTTTCTTCATACTGGTTGGTATGGGTGATGTTTTGGATTTGTGCTGGAAACAGTCTTGATAATAAAAGGATGTTTTAGTTAACGCTGAGCAGTGCTTACAAAAAGTCAAGGTCTTTTCTGCTTCTCCTTCACAGAGAGGGTAATCAGGTATTGGAACAGGCTTCCCAGGGAAGTAGTGGAATCATCATCCCTGGAAGTGTTCAAAAACCATGTAGGTGAGGCCTTCGGTGATATGGTTTAGTCGTGGTCTTGGCAGTCCTGGGGTAATGGTTGGACTTGATGATCTTAAAAGGTCTTTTCCAACCTGGTTGATTCTCTGATTCTACAATTCTCACTCCACGCCATCAGCAAGTAGGCTGGGAGTGCAGAAGGAACAGGGAGGGGACACAGCCTGACAGGTGACCCTAACCGACCTAAGGGTTTTCCATACCATACCACATCTTGCTCAGCATATAAAGCTGGGGGAAGAAGAAAGAAAGGGAGGACATTCAGAGTTATGGCATTTTGTCTTCCCAAGTAACCACTGTACGTGATGGAGCCCTGCTTTCCTGGAGGTGGCTGAACACCTGCCTGTTGATGGGAAGTGATGAATGAATTCCTTGGTTTGCTTTGCTTGCATGCACAGATTTTGCTTTCCCTATTAGATTGTCCTCATCTCAACCCATGAGTTTTCTCAATTTTACTCTTCTGATTTTCTCCCCCATCCTACTGGGGAGATAGGCAGCTGCATGGTGCTTACTTGCCAGCTGGGGTTAAACCATGACACACAGAAAACCTTAGCACATCAGCTAAAATAAAGGCACCCATGAAAGATTTCATTATTCCCTACTTTCTTTCCTGGCTAGTAAGGACAGATACAGAAACCTGGAGAAAAATCAACCTGAGAGGGCACAAGTAGTGCACACAGAGGTGCCTTCAGGTTGCTTCAAGTCATGACAGAGGACGACTTCAGCAAAGAAGTGAAAATCATATCTGGCTTCAAGTATAAACCCTGAATGCCTGTGGATCTGATTTCAGACACAGCATGGCACAGGCCAGAGCCTGTCAATGACTGCTGTAAAAGATGAAATGAATCGGCCTTTTGAAATATCTATAATTGCCAATGGCCACTTTAAGTATCCCATAAGAGAATACTAAGGGAGTGAGGTTAAAGATTTCCAGGAAGAGTTGTAGTCCTAGCCAAGTAAATATAAATTTTGGTTTTGTACAATGCTTTTACCTGCATGATATGAAACAGTAGTGTGTGTGAATGCTTTACTTTTTAAGGGAATGTTACATGTCATAAAATTCTTAGGACTGGAAAGGGAAAAATCTCTAGGCCTAAATCTCATTTGATGAAAATTGGTATAGTTACTTTGAATTTAGAGAATTCCTTTCAAATATGATAAAAACTAATTTCAATGGGTACTATTATATTATAAATTTCTCTTTTGTCTCAAGAATTCAACACATCTTTTCTGTGGGATGTTTGCAGGGATTTTTTCTTCCATCAAATTTTGTACAGAAGTCAACCCTAAATTTGCCTAGAAAAATTATGTTGAGCTTGTTGTTTCTGGTAGGAATCCAGCAGCAGCTTTGTATCTGCTTATCTCAAAAATTCACAATACTTTAATTGCGAACCATGCTATTTTCCATGGAGGCAACATCCTCCGTGCTAGTCTGAATGCTCTGAATGTTAAGTGTCTGGCTCTGGCTGGATTCTCTACATTTTCTGTCTGTGAACACGTAGCACATGGCCCTTGATTACTACTTTTAAATTGATCTGTGTCTGCAATGAAAATATATTGCTTCATAAAAGTCTTTCAGAGTATCAGCTTCCAAATTAATGATCTTTCTCTCGAGCTCTGACTTTGAGAGCTTACAGTACAGAATCTTGCAGTCCAGCTACTTGAATCAAATTGAAATCCATCCATCTGCAATTCAGATCCAAATTTTTTCAGTGCTGTTGGCTCATCTCCAGGTAAAGAGCAGCTGTTGTCCTGTTACAGTGACTGTAAATAATTCTAACTTCAAGCTTCAAGAGTGAAATTCACCCTGCTTCACTGGGGACCACTTAATCCCCAGGATGTTCCTGGGCTTGATCTTCAGCTGGTGGGAGCTGCGTAAGTCTGCTGTAATTGATAGAGCTGTGCTGCTGTACACCAGGTGAAGATCTGCCCTGGCAGAGTCAGTGCATGGAAGCACGGTGCTGCAACAGGGCAGCATGCACTCGCTGGGTACAGAGCGATGTGGGGTCACTTCGCTGAGCCAGAAACCCTGACTTGTTATGCTTATTGCACTGAGTGCTTGCACCCATATATATACTCCAGGTGAGGAGGTGATAAAAGGCTAAGGCTTCTTTCTTGTGCTATGACCATCTCTTTTCATCCCTGTGCTTTTTGGGGGTTACATGCTGTCATGGTTTAAGCACACGTGCATTCTGTAACACAAACACTACCACACCAGGGAAAGACTTGTTTACAGCGGAGATTCAATGAAGTGTCTAAAGGAAGAATTTTCTGATGAAAAGAGATGGGCCCTAACCAAGAAGGAAGGTACTTGTTGTTAAAGCAACTGTATCAGAATAGTAGATGAATCATGATGTGGTAGCAGTATTTGAAAGGATGTTTTGAATGGAGCTGTCAGCAAGTATTTTAATAGCAAGTCTTCAATTTCTGCTTTATGGGGGTTTTAACCACCAAGAAGAAAACATAAGTAACAAGGAGGGATTTAGGAATTGTTTAGTGTTTGGCTGTTCAAAGAAAGAAAAAGAGCTCTCCACATGCATTGCAGCTAATGAAAATTGCCATTATGGGTTTTTTCCCTCCATTTGCAGATGTTAAAGACTGTAATAATGCAAAGTCCTTGCGATTTTCTAAATCTCAATAAGGAGGATATTATCTACTTATTTAATTACCACATCTCCGATGGCAAGGAGCTGCTACCACCAGCAGCTCCAGCTCATTCACGTAGTTCCCCTCCTTAATAAAGGGTCTTTGCAGTTAAAAACAAAGTAATAAATCAATCAAAAGCCCAAACTGCCAACAGATGATAGGAAAAAAAAAGGCAGTTCAGGGACAGATTTTCAATTGCTCAGCACCCACAACTGGGATTATTCTTTTGAAACAACTCAGTCCTCCTTCAGGCACCTAGGATAGAGCCAGACAGTTCAAAAGTGCTCAACACATATTTCTTTGGAAAATCCACCCCTAACTGTGGCTTTGTGTCCTACAGCCATTGTGGCTTGCAAGAGTCAATCACAAGTCACCCCCCTGCCAGAGGAAAGTCATCAGCAACACCCCTTCTGCAGGAAACTATAATAAAATACATTACTGTACTTATCTGTGCTCTTGCCATTGCTTACTGCAACAAGAACAGAGGCTATTTTTACCACACTGCCAGTGAAAGCAGCAATAGCCCTGCACTTGGATTTCTGCTGCAGCACTCAAAACCAGATGTCCGTATTGCAGCACAGACCTCTTACTAGTCAGAGTGTCCAGCTGAAACTTGAATGCTGCTGTGTGGCATGCCTTGAGGGTAATGTGCCATTGTCAGGTTAAAAGTTTTCTGAATGTTCATCAGTCTAAGGCCAAAACTTAAGTAATAATTCAAGAGCACTTTACAGCTAATAAAAGCTGCAATAGCTTTCTCGGAAAATAGAGAATACAGCCCAGAGGCCTTTTAGCACATCTCTCCCCTCCAATAAGAAGCATTTGGTGGTATTAGCACACTACCTGTATATTCAAGAGGATGTACGAAAGGTTCACTTAACAGTTCTTTTCTTTGCAGCCCACAGCTGTGTAAATATTATCCCAGCCTCTCCTGTGACATCCATCTAAGCCTCAGACCTCCTGTGCAAAATGATACAAATGGAGCTCAGTACTTCTGTAGCCCACCACTGTGTCCTGACACGCTTTGGACTGAATATCTAGCTTCTGCTGTGAGAGCAGTGATGCTGTAAGATGTAACCCTGAAGCGACAGCTTTACTAAGAACTTCCTACATTTTAACCATGGAGCTGAGTGTGATCAAAGCTTTGTGGAATCAATGTACCAAGATTTGCATGACAACCCTAAAAAAGAAGCCAAGCAATAGCTTTGCACTGTTTACAATTGCTATGCAGCATAGTTTCTATTTTGATTGGCCAGATGAAACACTGTGTTAAGATTTAGAAACTTCTCTTTGCTTTCAAGCCAATACACTTCTGAAGCCGATTTGCCTTTCCCATTTTCTCTGTGGTAGTTAGGGAGATGAAATTCTTTCTGTATGCACCAGATATCCCTTACACAATGGCACAGAAATATTGATACTTTTATGTTGCACAGTGGGTCACATTTATGAATTTATGCATCCTTCATCACAACTTTAAATAATGAAACAGTCTGGATAGGTACAAAGGGCCCAAACCTGTTTGTCTGAGTAGCTCCAGCTTCCACTAATCTCCTTTCTGAACTACTTACAGGCTGATTTTGAAAAGGTAGAGCTTCCTCAGGATCAATGCTACCTACCAAAATTATTTATTCAAGACAAATGTAAGGCAAAGCCTCTGCTACAATGCAATTTTCCATCTACTCCTTTCCCACCACCACAAAGAACTAAAGCAAGGCTCAGAGCTGCTATTTAGACCTGCAAAACTTAGCTGAACTTCCCTTTCAGTTCATGCCAACATCCTGAAGAGTTTCTCTGGTGTTTTTTGGGGCCTCTGATGTTATAGAGATCAGTGATGAAGACCTTCACGTGCTGCAGAGATCACGGCTGCAATAACTCCCTGCCTCCCATGACACTGCTGACACAAGCTGTGAGACACGACAGGGCTGCTCTCAGTCCATTTGAACTTTGGGGTTACCCAAAACCCATTACAACATGAAGAAGACAGTGAAGATCACTGGATTCTCTCCCAGCCAGGAATCAAATGTGAGAAGATAGGACAAGAGTTGTGGGAACAGACCTACAGCTCCTCTGCGCAGCTGGGGCAGGAGAGAGGCGGTGGTCTCCTTGGGTAGGATGAATTCACCTTTTCTCCTAGTTGTCCTTCAGTAAATTTCTGGGAATGAAAACTGCAATACCTCAGCCTAATTTCACATTCTTTCAAAATGAGATTCAGACACTTTGCCACAAATAAATATTAAATATATAAACATGCAAGTCACCATCTATGCTTATATTCTCCCTCCCTGTAACTTATGTAGATTGCTGCCTATGTGCATAGCTTTCATTACAAATAAAACATAAAAGCCAATGCATATCCCAAAGAGCTATTTTTCTTTATTGCAACACCATTACATGAAGCCTACTAACATAAACAAACATTGGACTCGGCTGTTTTTTAACAAATAACCATTTATTGTCAAGGCTTTTCAGGAGCTTTCATTTTCCTTTTTGAAAAACATGATCCTGTGCCAACCTAAGAAATGTGCAACATTAAGTAATAAGCAAAATAATGGGACACCCTGCCACACTAGTTTATAGACAACTTTAGACTGTCACAGTTGTACAAGTCTAAGCTAAGACAGAAACCCAGTTAAATAAAGCAGACATATTAAATCAACAACCCACCAGCGGAGTCCCTTGAGGCATAGTTGCTGTTCCTAAATGCTACAACTGGCCTTTCAAGCGGGAGGATGCACAGGAGTAACAGTCCAAGGGCAGAGCAGCTCATGCGCTGCTCTCTGCTCCCTGCTGCTGGAACAGCAGTGAAGAAGAGCACAACCAGAGAGACTTTTCCCTGTACCATCTCCTGGCACAGCAGCAGAGGGCACAGAATAGAGTAGTCTCAGCTATAAATGACCATGCCCTGCACCTCTGCCTTCATGCAGACGTGCCTGCTTGCTCCATCTGCTGCATGGCAGCAGGCGAAGCTCTGAGCCCTGGTGCTTGTTGAATGTTAACTCCACCAGAAGTCTCCATTTGAAGTTATTGTGAATCTTTTAAACTTAGCCCGAAGTAATCACACACCAACCTATCCATTAGACAATGAACAGAGATTATTCAACTTCCTTGTACCACAGCAAGACAGCAGCTTCCTTCCTGCTAGTGATTGTGGTTGTGATTAACTGCACAGTTCAAGGTGAAAGAAGAATGCGGTTCCAGGCATATATGGCTTCCTTTAACCTCAGCAAAATACAGTGGCAGATATTTCAATTAGTGTGTACCAAGGTCACAAAATCAATTTCTTATCGCCGAAAAACACACATACTGTAAATTTCATTTTCAAGCCATAATCTCTAAATTAAATCTGTGTACCTTAAAAATATACAGTGCAAAATTGCAGTCCTTCAGGCCCCCCCCACTCCTGCAGCCAAGCAGCATTTTCACAAACATCACCTGGCTTTGTGCTCTATATTTAGAGCACAATGTTTGGTTAGATTCTAATCTTCTTGGAGAAGTCATTATCTCTTTCTTTGGCAAATAGAGGCCCAAAGTGTCAATTACCTTCTTAAACCTTTTCATACACACAGGGCTGAGCGCGGTTTGATATTCTGTCTGCCAACAGCTCAGTCGGCAATTTTTCACAGTCATACACAGAAAAATTGTGCACCTACATATCATCCTAGATAAATTACACATTTCAAATGAGGTTACAGACAACTTCACCACTCCTGGCCAGTTTATTCTGCAAGAGGAAAACAAACAAACAAAAAAGCTAAAAGCAAAAACAAAAAAAAAGAGAACACTTTGCTACTATTGAACTGGGTGAGTTATTGAACGGAGACAGAAGTAAAATGAATATGCCAGATTGGAAGGATATTATATGCAAATCAATGTAGCTGTGCAGAAATGACATCATCATCTCTTATGTGTGCAATTCCCTATGATTTTTTCCTTATTATGTGGGTAACACTAACTTCATAGCCCCAAAGGCAGGTGCAGAATCTGATGGCTGTAGTGGGCTCTACCATATGCAAACCTAGGTACAGAAGATATCTCAAGGAAGTGGAATTTATGGAAGCAACTTCTTTCCAACAAATCCCAGTCTTTCCTTAACAAAAGCTAATTTAAACTCTACAACTACAGAATGAGTAAAACTGATGATTTTGAGATTGCTTTAAATTTTTTCACTGAAAAGGTTGCTTTTTATTCACATACCTACTTGTACATAGATCCCTGCACACACATTTGTGTACATTTAATGTATGTGTATGAGCATACATGTTCTGGAAATACCTTTCATCCTTTTACTTCAGACCAGCAAGTGAGAAGAATGTATTGTTACTGCTTGACCTTTTTGGACTGCTTCAGATGCTAGAGATACAGGAAGTGAGTCATATCTCTGGTAAACACAAAGTAACCAGACTCAAGCAAGAAGTTTAAAGCTCCTTAAATGAATTTTTCCACAGCCTCTAAACATGTAACATATTGACTGATTCTTGGTACCATAAAGCAGGATGAAAAGAGTATTTTCTCAAGAAAGGAAATTAGAATTATTTGGCAAGGGTTAAAACACATTTTGAATTAAACAAGTAAGAAACCATCCATGTGCAGCTGATCAGCTTGAAAGGTTGGTTACATTTCTGAGAGAGACAAATAACTCTTTTCTACCACATCATCTACACACATCTTTAAAACTCTTTTTAGATACACACAGTACTAATTTAAAAGAGAGACTGGATACTATTAAAGATGTAACAAAAGGAAGTTTGGTTTCTTCGTGGCCCATTCAAAAAATGCATTACTGTATTTTAGTCATGCTCAAAGTACCGTTTCAAGAAAATGTAAACAAAAACGATGGAGAAAAAGAGATAGCTGGTTTTTTTGGGTGGTTTTTTTTTTTTTCCTTTTCTTTTTTTCCTTTTTTTTCCTCCCTCTCAAATCTGTGAAGTAATGAGTCTATCATGGGCTTGGTCAAAGGTGTATTAAAGTCAGGGTAAATTTTGCAAATTGTTGTAGTGGGCTGTATCTCTGGCCCAGGCAAACTGTGTTTTCTGGCCATAGGAAGGAGAGATGACCTGAAGATTTCTCTCCATCTCGCTCAAGTGAGAAACTAGGAGGGATTTTTTCATGAGAAAACTGGATTTGGAACTTTGAATGCGTAAAATGCTTTGTGTCAAGGTTTTATGGACTTAGCCATTTACAGAGGTAAGACAACTGGCATAAGACAACCTCCACTGTGTCTTATTCAACAAGATCGTACAGTTACTTCAAACATCCTGCACTGCTTTCCATCTAAACAATGTTCTCATGCATCACCAGGTGCTGTTGTAACACACTCTCCTCTTTCGAATTACCAATCTACTCTTAAAAGCTTCAACTAAAACATACTTCCAATAGTAGCTAGCTATAGAAAGTAATTTCAGTTCTAAAAACTAAAGTCAGCTCTACAAAAAACTGTTTTGACCATACAGCTATTTTCAGGAACATAACCATAGATCTGTCCTTTGCAGCTAGAAGGCAACCATGCAACTGCTGGTTAGTCCCCAGCAGTCTACATACATCATAACCATTAAAACCTTACCAATTCACAGAAAATTCTATTACCTTGCATGTGAAAATGTCATACATAAAGCCATATGTCCACAAATGACCAGGAACCTGCTATGTTAACATTAACAACCATGCTTTCCCAGGCAAGTGGGCTGTCATGAACCAGGATATCAAATCCTTCTGGATAATTTGTCTGGGCTTTTCAAATCTGTCCAGGCTTTTCAATTTCATTATTTGCTACAGGTTTAGTCCAGAATGTGAGTTCAAGATACCTCAGCTGGGTAACATCGCACAGCTCAGCTGCCAACCTCTGCACTTCAAGCAAAGGTCAAAGACATTCAGCTACACTGAAGATGATATGGATTGATGAAGAGATGGAATGGAAGGAAACTTTGTTCCCTGGAGAGGAACTCTGAAGGCATGGTCTTAATTAAATATAATATTTACATATGCAAGAAACAGGATAGTTCCTCCTAACACTTCTTGGGATCAGCAAAAAGCCAGACACCTAAACCTGACGTAGGAATTCTGAATTCGAAGATGACTTCTGCCCTTTCACACAGCCCACGCTTTGGATTTTACCATGCTCTACCCTAAAAATGTGTAATAGGTTCAGCAGATTTTGGAGGCAAAGCAGCAGAGATTGGGAGACACAGGATAAATAGGGAAAAGGAAAAAGGGTAAGGAAGGGTGAGAGACAAGCCCAGAGGTTATGAGGAGTACGTAAAAAGGGCTGGGAATCAGTGGTCTGGTTTGGCCTCTGGCGTGAGCCCTGTATTTGTGTTTGGCTAAGGCATATCTTTCTGCTGCTGTGCTATGCTAGAGCAGCTGCAATTTGCCTTTTTATAGCTTGTGGTAACTGATAGCAGTGAAATGAATTTAGGAAGCGTGTGGATTGGTTCTTCCGTATCGGTGGTTTCAGACTATTTGGTAAACACAGAAGTGACATCCAGTGATTTATGCCTGCTGGTAACAAAAAAAAAAACCTCCTCTGGTGAACCAGCATTTTGGTTAGATCACTTTCTATTGAAGGACACTTACGGATAGAATGAAATGATTATACACAGTGGTTTTACAGGGTCATGTTAATTTAAGAGGTAAAAATTCCTGCAAAACTATACACCAGTTGGGTGTTGTAGAATGGCAATGGTGACACCAGTGAATCAAAACAAATTCAGTGACTCCAGTGAAAGTTGATGATGGGACACGGTGACATCATTGTAGAGCAAAGAGCTGATGTCTCACAGGAAAGCTTCTTTTTACTGCTGGCAAAAGCCAGACAGTTAGTTGTATGACCCTCAGTAAAACAAGAAAATATGTTTGTGTTCAGATATTGAGAAGACTTTCAATTTGATTCAGCTGAGTTTACACAAATCACCCTCTGTTCTAACAGGGATTCTGTATTTTTATATAAAATAGCACTTTGCACTGTTGAATTTTTTTGCCTCTGGAAAATGATAAATCCTCTTACACTGCACTTAGAAAGAGTCAGTGCCTTGCTTCAGTACACAGTTTCGTTGATAGCCTGCATCCTTGCTCACTATTTCTGGAAGAGCTGTAACTATTTTGCAAGTAAGACTGATTAATTTTGTAGTATAATTTGCAAGTGACATTTACAAGGGAATATTGTGTGGGGATATCTGGGAGGGATATTGTGTTCAGACTTTTCCTGCTTGCCTGCCTACCCTCCTGGAACAAACAGCACTGCTTCATTTTCCTTCCGTATTTTACAAAGTTAACGTAAACACTGTGATCACACTGTTTACTTTAATTTCCTGCAGTGTGCCAGCAAAGCAGCAAATTGGCAGTCAGCAATCAAGAAGCAGCCAGTATTGAAACAGCAGAGCTGCTTAGGAAAGCATCAATGATGCCAAATAATTTTTCCCTCTGTTTAAAAAATAAAATATTGGCTTCTATGAAGTTTCACTTCCACCCCAATCTTCTCTAAAGGATTTGAAATTTTGTTTGCTTCCTTTAATTTTCTTTTGGAAGAAAGCTGGGATTAGGAGCAACACCTAATTTATATGGCCAACTCTTTTTATATAAAGAAATGGATTTACAAAAGTGGCAAATACATGCTATTAATGTGTACAAATTCCATGGCATTTTTTCACAAAAGGAAGTTAACTTGTCTATAGATCAGTCTTATCTGGATATTTTTTTATTTTTATGCCAAGAGCTCTAGATGTGCTACTTCAATTAGGTGTATGATAACATGAAACTAAAGCCTCATGCATTACATTCAGAATACACATCTGCCCAAGAATGGAATCCTAAGAGGCAAATAGTTATATTTTCAGAGGTTGCTCTCTCTCATCTAATACTACATAAAGCAAGGAATATTAACACCAACGAAGTAATAAGAAGAATGGCATAGTATTTTGTACTTCAGAGGTGTAAAGCTTGACAAGGTGACTCATTTATGGCTTTCTGGAAGATGCTGTACAGAAGGAATTTATTGCTATGTAAGTTATAACTCCAATATATAAAAGAGGCCAGATCCTACAATCAGTT